>NW_007577846.1:584162-597150 GCF_000690725.1 Stegastes partitus | reverse complement strand
ATTTTTAAAGTCATTTTTGGTCACACACCTGTCAGAGCACACCACAGCCACCAAACAGCAGCTCTCACAGCCTGCTATGTGGGGCGTTTAGGGAGCATCAGTAAATCATAGTGTCTATCGATAAGAAAATGTTCAGATGTTTTGCCTTTGACCAGATGGGAGATGCAACAAAATGAGAAAGTGGGTCGTACTGGTGCTACCAGTGAAAAGTTCGTCTGGAGCCCTGAATAGTGGTTTGTTTGTTTTTCCATTATTGATGTTGTGTGTTTTGAGTTTGTACAGATCCTGTAAATGCTGATGAAAGTTTGCTGAAGGTTTTCCTCCAAAGGCAGAACATTTGTATTCCTGTAAATAGTTGTCCCTGATGTTACTCATATTACGCTTTACACTGAGCTGATTTTAATTACATCAGTTCAAGCAGATCTTTCCACAAGCCGAAAAAAAAAAAATCTACTTATATCACCCCCCCACCAAACATTTTCACCAGCAGCCACTAATACAGTCGTGAACAAAAGTGTCCGTACACTTGTAAAGACAGTGTATATCATAGCAGTCTTGAGTTTCCAATGACTTCTCTGAATTTTCTGTGATGGAAACACATCACAAAAACAGTCGTATATTTTGGTTCTTTCATAGATTCAATAAAGGTCTTCTGGAAATATGGCAAAATCTGCTCTCAAACCTTCTTGTGAGTGATTATGATTGACGACAGCTGGTGACTCCTCTGAGGCAATTTAAGTGGGACCCACTTGAGTCACTTTTTAGACTCCACCACAAACACAACAATGGCAAAGTCTGAGGGTCTCAGCAAACATCTGAAAAAGCAAATCACTGACTTGAACAAGTCAGAAAACCACTTGTAACCTTTTCAAAGCAGCTATAAATCCCAAAATCATCTGTGCAAACCTTTTGTTTGTGAGTACAAAGTTCATGGTACGGTTGTGTCACTGCAACGATCAGGAAGAAAACACAAACTATCACCTGCTGCTGAGAGACGATTGGTCAGGATGATCAAGAATCAACCGAGAATCACCAACAGAGGCTCTGAAAGAATTAGAAGCTGCTGGAACACAGCTGTCAGCAGTGGCGGTTCTACACAGGGGCCTTCTGTCAGTCTCCACAGTGTTTTACATCAACATGAGCTGAAAGGCTGCATGAAGAAGGAAGTTCTTCCTCTAGAAACACAACCTTAAGGCTCCACTGAAGTTTGCTGCTGATCACATGGACAAAGAAAAAGCCTTCTCAAGTAAAGTTCTGTGGTCAGATGAAACAAAAATTAAGCTATTTGGCCCCAGTGACCTACCATCAAGCATGGTGGTGGCACTATTGTCATCTGGGGCTGTTTTGCTGCCAGTGGAAGTGGAGCGTTACACAAAGAAAATGGAACAATGAAGAAGGAGGATTATCTTCATAGTCTTCAGGAAAACCTAAAACATCAGTCAGAACGTTGGATCTTGGAGGCAGTTGGGTGTTTCAACAAGACAATGAGCCAAACACACATCAAATGTGGTAAAGAAATAGTTAAATCAAGCTGGAATAAAGGTTTTAGCATTGGTTCCCCAAAGTCCTGACTTAAACCCATCAAGAACCTGCAGACTGATGAAGTAGCAAGTCTGTGCCAGAAAGACAACGAATGTAGTTGAACTGCACCAATTCTGTCAAGATCAGTGATCAAAGAAACAACCACAAGCTTCTAGACGGCTACCACAAGTGTCTAGCTGAGGTGAAAATGGCAAAAGGACGTTTCAACAAATATGAACATTTTTGTACCTATATTTTTGACCCAGCAGATTTGGTCTGATTTCCAAAAGACCTTCAAAAATCTCAAAAAAAAAAACAAAACAACAACAACAAGATGCATCATTGTTTTGTTTGGTGACGCATGTGTTTCAATGTTTCCATCACAGAAAATTCTGAGTTACAGGAGTCATCGGAAACTCAAGACTACCATGATACACATGGTCTCTACAAGTGGATGAAAACCTTTGTTCACGACTGTATTTATAGCTTCAGTTCTCCATTAAAGAAAATCCATCCATTATCTATACATCGCTTAATCCTCACTAGGGTCATGGGGGGCTGGAGTCTATCCCAGCTGACTCAGGGTGAAGGCAGGGGACACCTGGACAGGTCACCAGTCTATCACTTGATCAAGTATCCAGCACTGGTTCAGAAAATCACAGGCAGCAGGAATTTCAAGTGAGCATAAAAATCTTATACAGTAGAGTGCAGTGTGATTGGCTAGTGAACACAAACATTTAATTCGAATGGTGCAATGTGAATGGTTACATGGTTGAGGAGAAACCGTGGTTTAGACTTAGCTCTCCCTTCGTAGTTGCACAGATGCTGATATTTCTTGGTACACGATTCATCCAATCNAACAAAATGACCACAAAACACAAAGTAACCACAAATAGAAACAAAAAGATTACAAATAGACACAAATAACTACAAAATAAAGACAAAGAGACACAAAGTAACAACAAAAGACACAACAACTTTAAAGAGCATCCATCCATCATCTATACACCGCTTATAATCTTCGCTAGGGTCATGAGGGGCTGGAGTCTATCCCAGCTGACTCAGGGTGAAGGCAGGGGACACCCTGGACAGGTCACCAGTCTATCACAGGGCCATTAAAGAAAATACGTAAACGTTTACAAGTTATGAATGTAGAGGCAGACATTACTTACTGTTGAGGCGTGTTCGTGTTTTGATATAGGTCAAAACTTGGGTGTCACGATTGATGACCAACTAACCTTCAAGGTTCATGTGGCCTCTGTTGCTCGGTCGTGTCGATTCGCTCTGTACAACATCAGGAAGATCAGACCTTTCTTGTCTGAACATGCAGCACAACTCCTGGCACAAGCTCTAATAATATCATGCATTGACGACTGCAACTCCTTAGTGGCAGGCCTCCCCGCATCCACGGTCAAACCTCTGCAGATGATCCAGAACGCAGCAGCACGTCTGGTTTTCAACCAGCCAAAAACAGCACGTCACCCCACTGTTCAGATCGCTTCATGGGCTTCCAGTTGCTGCCCGCATCAAATTCAAAACCCTGACACTTGCATACAAAACCACAACGAGAAAAAAAGACTAAAGACCCAGCTCTTCAACCTTCACACCTTTGCACCTGACAGCCCGAAACAAACACACGAAAAACAAAAACCAAAAACCAAAAAAAGTCCTGCTACCTCCCATGCAGCCTGCTATTGGCATCAACGCCGTGTCACACTTGAACTTGTTCTATGGCACTTATCCAGGTTGTTTTCTCCTGACTAGATCCTTGCTTGTGTTGTATCTGCTCTCAGATGTACGTTGCTTTAGATAAAAGCGTCTGCCAAATGAAATTGCAGAATTGTAGAATATAGACGACAAACAACTTCTCTCGTTTAATGCTGTTTATTCTGCAGTGTAAAAATGTACTTGATCAAGTATCCAGCACTGGTTCAGAAAATCACAGGCAGCAGGAGTTTCAAGTGAGCATAGAAATCTTGTCAGTCACTGCTTATTCTCTATAAACAACTGAAGCCTTTAATGTTTAATGTTTCAAAAACACATCCTGAGTTTTCAAAAAAGCTTTTATGAAAAAATGTCTGTGTTTTGAAAAATGTCCCTTTTATGTGCAACATCCGTTTTGTCCAATTACATCAGAAGGCGTTGGAATCATCGAAAAGAAAAGTTCATTTGAGTGACTGGAATCATGAACTGTTCGGTATCTTTGTGTTAAGTTTTCTGTACATCGACTCTTCGTTTCACCTTCACTTGTGCGAACAATTTCCATTGGTCATATTTTATAAACATGAAAATTGTTGCTTGTTTTTTTTCTGTTCTTTTTCTTTTTCAGACACTGGAGTTTGATGCTGATCAGCTGAGAAAGAACCTCAAGTTCTGCGATGAAGGCACACCAGCAATCGGGACTTTCGATAGTTTCGAGGAAGCTAAAGACCAGGTTAAACTTTTGTGGCCAGACTGTGACTCCCCACTGGAGGAGGAGTGTTCACTAGAGCAGCATTTCACAGGTGTTACAGCTGCAACTCACTGAGTCGTACTGACTTCATGATCGCCAGTGTTTTTAAGTTTCTTTTTTTTAAAAAAGTTTTTAGTCATTCACTGAAACTTTCAAGTCATTTTTTACTTTTATTGTTTGTTTGGGTTTTTTTTAAAAATACATTTTGGGCACATTTTTAGTCACGTTGGACAAGCTCTGGATTATTTTGGAAAAAAACTGACTCGACACACTCAAAAAAGGGAAAGAAAACAATGTCCACAGCAAAAATGTTTGAAAATAAGGCGCTATTTATTATAACATTAAATTTCTTTAAAGCTCAGAAACAAAAAGGCTTATGATGTTACAGATAAACTCAGGATGAATGGGGCCTTGGATGTGAGTTGTGGTCAAAAGACTGTCTGTCTGGAAGGCCACACCTTCCTGGCAGTCTTCAATGCTTTTATTCCCATCCTTCAGCCACTCGATGGGGTTCACTCAAGAAGAACAGAAATTAATAACGAAGGAAAACAATCATTCTGGCTCCTACAATGTGCATGTTCCATCAGATCTCTGACCACTGTTCGTACCATTCAGCCTGTATATGTACTGCATATATCTCACATTGTTTCTACAGCCTGCACCACTATCGGTACCTTTATATGTGCATTTGTCCAGCTTTCTATTAATTTATGTTATCTACAGCTTTGACATGTAATGCTTCGTGGTGTTTGTACCACTCTGTTTATACACTGGAGGCCGTATGCTAACACTGCCAGTGATGCACTTTTTTCTTCTTGTATTGCACTTCTGGTTAAATTGTTGTCACTTGTACTCTGTGCAATGACAATAAAGTTGAACCTAATTTAATCAAATCCATTTTCATTTCATTTTTGTAACAAGAAGTGCTCATAAGACTTTTCTTTTGAACAACAGAAAACACAAAGCGCTTTAGCTGCTCTCTTGTGTAAAAAAGTTTTGTACTTCCAGGGAAATATTACTATTAGCTTTACAATAATTCTAATATTACTCAATAAAAGCATCCATTCTGGAGCAGTTTCAATTTAAATATATTTATTTAGCTGATAGTACAGTCTGTTAGGTTGTACAAAGTATTTAAACCAATTCATTTTAATAAAAAAATAAAATAAAAAATGTTTGCATTTAAAGTTCTTTAGCAATAATAAAAATCCACATTTGGACACATTTATGTACAAGGTTCAGAATTTCTCTCTCTTAACCTTCCGGACGCTGAATGAAAGTTTTGTTAATCAAATTTTCTCAGTGGCCTCTTTCTTGTGAGTGATTACGGTTGACTACAACTGATGACTCCTATTAAATTAAATTAAATTAAATTAAATTAAATTAAATTAAATTAAATTAATTAAGATTTGATCCCATTTTTAGACTCAGCCACAAAAACTACAGTGGTAGAGTTTCTGGAGCTCAGCAAAGATCTGAAAAAGCAAATCGCTGACGTGAACAAGTCAGAAAAGTCACTTGGAGCCATTTAAAATGTGCTTTTAAAACCGTCTATGTGGTATATTTTTGGCCACTAGCAGGGGGCGCTGTTTCACCACTTTGGATTGTAGCATTTTTAGCAGGTGGGATAATTCTGCTTTTCAGTCAGGTTGGTACNAGTTTGCTGAAGGTTTTTCCTCCAAAGGCAGAACATTTGTATTCCTGTAAATAGTTGTCCCTGATGTTACTCATATTACGCTTTACACTGAGCTGGTTTTAATTACATCAGTTCAAGCAGATCTTTCCACAAGCCGAAAAAAAAAAAATCTACTTATATCACCCCCCCACCAAACATTTTCACCAGCAGCCACTAATACAGTCGTGAACAAAAGTGTCCGTACACTTGTAAAGACAGTGTATATCATAGCAGTCTTGAGTTTCCAATGACTTCTCTGAATTTTCTGTGATGGAAACACATCACAAAAACAGTCGTATATTTTGGTTCTTTCATAGATTCAATAAAGGTCTTCTGGAAATATGGCAAAATCTGCTCTCAAACCTTCTTGTGAGTGATTATGATTGACGACAGCTGGTGACTCCTCTGAGGCAATTTAAGTGGGACCCACTTGAGTCACTTTTTAGACTCCACCACAAACACAACAATGGCAAAGTCTGAGGGTCTCAGCAAACATCTGAAAAAGCAAATCACTGACTTGAACAAGTCAGAAAACCACTTGTAACCTTTTCAAAGCAGCTATAAATCCCAAAATCATCTGTGCAAACCTTTTGTTTGTGAGTACAAAGTTCATGGTACGGTTGTGTCACTGCAACGATCAGGAAGAAAACACAAACTATCACCTGCTGCTGAGAGACGATTGGTCAGGATGATCAAGAATCAACCAAGAATCACCAAACAGAGGCTCTGAAAGAATTAGAAGCTGCTGGAACACAGCTGTCAGCAGTGGCGGTTCTACACAGGGGCCTTCTGGGGCCAGTGGCCCTGTAGGCCCCTGTGCTGACTGAGCAATAAACTGATCACTTTCTAACAATGACAAAATGGCTCTCTGCTCTATGCGATTACTTAGAGTGACGCACCTAAACTGTAGCTGGACTCTGCTCTTGGTGCCGTCTCCTGGACATATCCGGACTCGTGGTTAATGTGCAATTGGAACATCAGCGTACTTGATGACGTCACCACCTCCGCGAGGACACGACATAGTGCAGGACTGTTTTATAGGACCAACAGTGACTAAAGTAATTAGCGGTATTCACTCGTGCTAAGTATAGACGGTTAACGTTACTCATTAAATGAGATGTATGTGTAACAGGGTCAGTGGTGCAGCAGTGGTTGTGGGCTAACTATATATGTATTGTTGTATTAGTAATATATACAATATACACTATATATTTTACTCTATTGTTATTTTGTTTATTGTGATAATTGCACAAAGTTACCCCTCTCAGTTGATGTGTGGAACCTTTGCTGTTCCCTACGTACACTTTTGTCTCGAACCGCCACTGGCTGTCAGTCTCCACAGTGTTTTACATCAACATGAGCTGAAAGGCTGCATGAAGAAGGAAGTTCTTCCTCTAGAAGCAGAGCCTTGAAGCTCCACTGAAGTTTGCTGCTGATCACATGGACAAAGAAAAAGCCTTCTCAAATAAAGTTCTGTGGTCAGATGAAACAAAAATTAAGCTTTTTGGCCCCAGTGAGCATGGTGGTGGCACTATTGTCATCTAGGGCTGTTTTGCTGCTGGTAGAAGTGGAGCGTTACACAAAGAAAATGGAACAATGAAGAAGGAGGATTACCTTCATAGTCTTCAGGAAAACCTAAAACATCAGTCAGAACGTTGGATCTTGGAGGCAGTTGGGTGTTTCAACAAGCAATTGAGCCAAACACACATCAAATGTGGTAAAGAAATAGTTAAATCAAGCTGGAATAAAGGTTTTAGCATTGGTTCCCCAAAGTCCTGACTTAAACCCATCAAGAACCTGCAGACTGATGAAGTAGCAAGTCTGTGNATTTGGGATAACGTCGCCATCGCCCTGCATGTGGACAAACAGGTATCTTCACTTCTTATTCTCTATAAACAACTGAAGCCTTTAATGTTTAATGTTTCGAAAAAACATCCTCAGTTTTCAAAAAAGTTTTTATTAAAAAAAAAAAAAAAAAAAAAAAAAATGTCCTTCCTTTTTGAAAAATGTCCCTTTTATGTGCAACCTCCGTTTTGTCCAATTACATCAGAAGGCGTTGGAATCATCGAAAAGAAAAGTTCATTTGATTGACTGGAATCATGAACTGTTCGGTATCTTTGTGTTAAGTTTTCTGTACATCGACTCTTCGTTTCACCTTCACTTGTGCAAACAATTTCCATTGGTCATATTTTATAAACATGAAAATTGTTGCTTGTTTTTTTTCTGTTCTTTTTCTTTTTCAGATGCTGATGTTTGATGCTGATCAGCTGAGAAAGAACCTCAAGTTCTGCCCTCAAGGCACACCAGCAATCGGGACTTTCGATAGTTTCGAGGAAGCTAAAGACCAGGTTGAGAGTTTGTGGCCGGACTGTGACTCCCCACTGCAGAAGGAGTGTTCACTAAAGTAGCGTTTCACAGGTGTTACAGCTGCAACTCACTGAGTCGTACTGACTTCATGATCGCCAGCATTTTAAAATTTCTTTTTTTTTTTTAAGTTTTTAGTCATTCACTAAAAGTTTCAAGTCATTTTTTACTTTTTTTGTTTGTGTGGGGTTTTTTAAAAATACATTTTGGGCACATTTTTAGTCACGTTGGACAAGCTTTGGATTATTTTGGAAAAAACTGACTCGACACACTCAAAAAAGGGAAAGAAAACAATGTCCACAGCAAAAATGTTTGAAAATAAGGAGCTATTTATTATAACATTAAATTTCTTTAAAGCTCAGAAACAAAAAGGCTGATGATGTTACAGATAAACTCAGGATGAATGGGGTCTTGGATGTGAGTTGTGGTCAAAAGACTGTCTCTGTCTGGAAGGCCACACCTTCCTGGCAGTCTCCCATGCTTTTATCCCCATCCTTCAGCCACTCGATGGGGTTAACTCAAGAAGAACAGAAATTAATAAAGAAGGAAAACAATCATTCTGGCTCCTACAATGTGCATGTTCCATCAGATCTCTGATCCACTGTTCGTACCATTCAGCCTGTATATGTACTGCATATATCTCACATTGTTTCTACAGCCTGCACCACTATCGGCACCTTTATATGTGCATTTGTCCAGCTTTCTATTAATGTATGTTATCTACAGCTTTTACATGTAATGCTTCGTGGTGTTTGTACCACTCTGTTTATACACTGGAGGCCGTATGCTAACACTGCCAGTGATGCACTTTTTTCTTCTTCTTTTGCACTTCTGGTTAAATTGCTGTCGTAATACTTGTACTGTGTGCAATGACAATAAAGTTGAAGCTAATTTAATCAAATCCATTTTCATTTCATTTTTGTAACAAGAAGTGCTCATAAGACTTTTCTTTTGAACAACAGAAAACACAGAGCGCTTTAGCTGCTCTCTTGTGTAAAAAAGTTTTGTACTTCCAGGGAAATATTACTATTAGCTTTACAATAATTCTAATATTACTCAATAAAAGCATCCATTCTGGAGCAGTTTCAATTTAAATATATTTATTTAGCTGATAGTACAGTCTGTTAGGTTGTACAAAGTATTTAAACCAATTCATTTTAATAAAAAAATAAAATAAAAAATGTTTGCATTTAAAGTTCTTTAGCAATAATAAAAATCCACATTTGGACACATTTATGTACAAGGTTCAGAATTTCTCTCTCTTAACCTTCCGGACGCTGAATGAAAGTTTTGTTAATCAAATTTTCTCAGTGGCCTCTTTCTTGTGAGTGATTACGGTTGACTACAACTGATGACTCCTATTAAATTAAATTAAATTAAATTAAATTAAATTAAATTAAATTAAATTAATTAAGATTTGATCCCATTTTTAGACTCAGCCACAAAAACTACAGTGGTAGAGTTTCTGGAGCTCAGCAAAGATCTGAAAAAGCAAATCGCTGACGTGAACAAGTCAGAAAAGTCACTTGGAGCCATTTAAAATGTGCTTTTAAAACCGTCTATGTGGTATATTTTTGGCCACTAGCAGGGGGCGCTGTTTCACCACTTTGGATTGTAGCATTTTTAGCAGGTGGGATAATTCTGCTTTTCAGTCAGGTTGGTACGTTAACAGTGTTTTGTCTGCAAGTCAACATGTAAGATGGAGGCCTTCTGTTTTACTGCTATGTAGTAAAAGCGTGTCTCTCGATCAATCAATCAATCAATCAATCAATCAATCAATCAATCAATCAATCAATCATGCTATCTGTATCGATTGGATTAGTATTGACATTAAAAAAGTTGGTCGATAGTGAAGTGTTATTGCAGCACAATGACCTGTTTTCACTGTGTAATTTGTTTATGATGCATTTTTAATGTGCAACATCTCATTTTAGTATTTAATTTTTTTAAACGTAATTTTTCAGGTGTAATATTTTCTTTCATTATTTTATTGTTTTTGTTTGATAGTACCTCAGCATAACTGCCAGCATTTATTTTTTTTTTTTTTTAATTTTCTATTCTGGACTTATTTTACCTTCTCATTTATTTCAGTCATGTATGCACTTCCATATTATTGCTTTCTGCTTCGAGGCTGCATTTCGTGTGTTATTTGGGGGTTTTTTTCTGAGCAGTATGTGATACAAGAATTTAGGATTAATAAACGTTTATGTTTTCTTATCTTCTCACTGCTTCCAGGACAGTTTGAAGCTGAGATACTGTAGCACGTCTGATCTGGAGCTGAGGTCTGGAAGAAATAACATTAGACACAAACTTAGACTTTTGTCATACTCCGATGAACGAACGTTGGAAACAATAATTTAAAATGTACATTGTCTCACTTCACATTTTGAACCGTCATTTCAGAATAAAGAATGTTTCCGCCCGGTTTCGAACCGGGGACCTTTCGCGTGTGAGGCGAACGTGATAACCACTACACTACGGAAACTGACGACTGGTGATGCATTCAGGGACATGAGAGAACTGGGTGGTCATGTTCTCATGTGGGTAGGTTTGAACTTATTTTTTCTTACTGTCGTCACGCAGAGTTAGACTCATAGACTGTATAAAAGACTTCAATACTGTGGCTCATATTTTGAAAAAGCAAATTAATGTTTTTAGGCAAAACAAGCAAAACTTCACTCTTAAATCCAAGTAACTTGATATAGTAAAGGCATTTTATGAGATTTTTCACAAATCTGCCAACTAAATCGTNCGCTTAATCCTCACTAGGGTCATGGGGGGCTGGAGTCTATCCCAGCTGACTCAGGGTGAAGGCAGGGGACACCTGGACAGGTCACCAGTCTATCACTTGATCAAGTATCCAGCACTGGTTCAGAAAATCACAGGCAGTAGGAATTTCAAGTGAGCATAAAAATCTTATACAGTAGAGTGCAGTGTGATTGGCTAGTGAACACAAACATTTAATTCGAATGGTGCAATGTGAATGGTTACATGGTTGAGGAGAAACCGTGGTTTAGACTTAGCTCTCCCTTCGTAGTTGCACAGATGCTGATATTTCTTGGTACACGATTCATCCAATCCTCAGCAACCGCGCCCTGTAAAGAGATCCCCCCCTACTAATATTTACCACTCTCCGGCTGTTAGTACTTTTCCTTTGTTTGTTGTCGTGTGCTGTAGCTGCTGCGGTCACCTCATAGGGAGGATGTGGTGACTTATCAGTGCAAAACAGCTACAGCAAGAGGTACACTATGTACCAGTATCTGGGCATGGCGTGTGTGTCAACGCTGGGCTACCAATGTCTTTTACAAAATAATACATTCAAACATTACTCAAGATAAAAAGACACAAAATAACTACAAAAAACACAAAATGTCATCTGTCCTGTGATGAGTGCTAATCTGCCATCAGTGATGATAATCTGTGTTGTTGTTGGTACATTTACAGAGACTCTGATGAATGAGTCCTTCTTGTACAGTGAGGTCAGAGTCCTCCAGTAAAACATCTGGTGTTGTTTCAGTTTTGTTCCGGGGATCAGCCGGTCATGCGGGTGTATGAAACTGTCCTGTACAAACAGGAAGTCCAGCACACTGTGTTGGTCCACAGTCCAGCCAATCAGGAGCGCTTCTCCAAGTATCCTCTGCTGACTGACGACCCGAACGCCGTCTGTGTTTACAAAGATGGCCGCTTCATCTGGAGGCCGTACGCCATAAGTAAGACACACGGGTAAGACCTACAAACAGATAAATGCAATGGGCTGAACCAAAAGAGCCAAAACCAGAACACCAATAGTAGAAGGATCTATCAACTGTGTGAAAATGTCTTCACCTGATTTGTGTAGTTGATTATACTGTTGTTGTTGCTATTTGGCTTTCCTGTCAGGTATAAGCTGGTGGAAAGAAATGAAATAAACCAGATGGACGTTGAGATGCTTCCTTGGCCAGAAACAGAGTTTTATATTTGGGATAACGTCGCCATCGCCCTGCATGTGGACAAACAGGTATCTTCACTTCTTATTCTCTATAAACAACTGAAGCCTTTAATGTTTAATGTTTCGAAAAAACATCCTCAGTTTTCAAAAAAGTTTTTATTAAAAAAAAAAAAAAAAAAAAAAAAAATGTCCTTCCTTTTTGAAAAATGTCCCTTTTATGTGCAACCTCCGTTTTGTCCAATTACATCAGAAGGCGTTGGAATCATCGAAAAGAAAAGTTCATTTGATTGACTGGAATCATGAACTGTTCGGTATCTTTGTGTTAAGTTTTCTGTACATCGACTCTTCGTTTCACCTTCACTTGTGCGAACAATTTCCATTGGTCATATTTTATAAACATGAAAATTGTTGCTTGTTTTTTTTCTGTTCTTTTTCTTTTTCAGACACTGGAGTTTGATGCTGATCAACTGAGAAAGAACCTCAAGTTCTGCGATGAAGACAAACCAGCAATCGGGATTATCGATAGTTTCGAGGAAGCTAAAGACCAGGTTAAACTTTGGTGGCCGGACTGTGACTCCCCACTGGAGGAGGAGTGTTCACTAGAGCAGCATTTCACGGGTGTTACAGCTGCAACTCACTGAGTCGTACTGACTTCATGATTGCCAGCATTTTAAAATTTCTTTTTTTTAAAAGTTTTTAGTCATTCACTAAAAGTTTCAAGTCATTTTTTACTTTTTTTGTTTGTTTGGGGTTTTTTTAAAATACATTTTGGGCACATTTTTAGTCACGTTGTACAAGCTCTGGATTATTTTGGAAAAAAACTGACTCGACACACTCAAAAAAGGGAAAGAAAACAATGCCCACAGCAAAAATGTTTGAAAATAAGGAGCTATTTATTATAACATTACATTTCTTTAAAGCTCAGAAACAAAAAGGCTTATGATGTTACAGATAAACTCAGGATGAATGGGGTCTTGGATGTGAGTTGTGGTCAAAAGACTGTCTGTCTGGCAGGCCACACCTTCCTGGCAGTCTCCCATGCTTTTAT
>NW_007577846.1:575916-584007 GCF_000690725.1 Stegastes partitus | reverse complement strand
GCATATATCTCACATTGTTTCTACAGCCTGCACCACTATCGGTACCTTTATATGTGCATTTGTCCAGCTTTCTATTAATTTATGTTATCTACAGCTCATACATGTAATGCTTCGTGGTGTTTGTACCACTCTGTTCATACACTGGAGGCCGTATGCTAACACTGCCAGTGATGCACTTTTTTCTTCTTGTATTGCACTTCTGGTTAAATTGTTGTCACTTGTACTGTGTGCAATGACAATAAAGTTGAACCCAATTTAATCGAATCCAGCTGCTTCTTTTTAAAAATAAATAAATAAATTGCATCTTGATATTGTGACTTCCACTGGATTTTTACTGTTGAACTTCCTGCAGAAGACACAAGTTTTGTTGAACTCTGCCAAAGAACTGAGATCCCTGGATTCAAAGTGAGTGTTCCTCAAACAGTCCAAACACACCGATGGCGGATTAGTCCAGTAGAAGGTTTTAGTTGTTGCCAGTGACCTCATTTGTGATTTGGTGCATCTCAAAATGAGCCCCACGTTGTCGGCAGGATTCAAACCTGCTTTTTGAGACCCCAATGGATTTCCAGTCCATCAGCTTAACCACTCGGCCACGACAACCAACACAGGGGTTCATGTTTGTAATTAAAGCTGCAAGCAGCATTGGTCGGGTCCTCGGTCTGCATTGGACCCTCATGCCCGTCTGACCTCCATATTGACACAAGTTAAATCTGCTTTAAGTTGAAGGAGCCATTTTTCTGTCTCTTCTCAGCCTCAGACTGTCAGTGAGTCACATGACCAGCTGCACTGAGCTGTGATGATGTCATGATGACTCAGCGTTTTTCATGCCCCTGGCTGAGAGAGCTGAGAGTTTTACTCACTTTCTCTCTCCCATACAGCAACCATTTTCACCAAATATGTGTAAAAACAGCATATTTTTGTGGTAAATGTTGTTTGGAAGCCCTCAGTGTCATTTTTAAAGCTTTAGGACCTTTGGTTTCTTGTGTAGATGACCAACTGACACAGCATGTCTGGAGATGTCCCATAGACACCCATACAAAGTATGAGCCGAGGCTGCGACAGCTCATCAACTTTAACGGCTCGCCATTCGAAAACCGTTTGAGATACGTCAAATCCCTTCAGAACTTTTGTACATCAAGGCCTTCTCTGTCTCTTGTGCAATTTTCAACTTGATACGATTTACGGTGTGAGACAAGTTAATATTTTTTCAAAAGATGTTTTCAGTCATTTTTTTTACTTTTTTTGCAACAACCCAGCACAAAATCGAAAATACACATCTATGGCTCCTCATCCCGTTTCTGAGTTTGCAAATCTTCGATTCCTTTCCTTGACTTGGATCTTTTCTTCTGGCTACAAGACAGTTTTATTGCTTTGGCTGCAGCCCTGCAGGGTTACACTGTCCGAGACCAAGAAAGAAAATGAGCATTAAAACGCAATTCAAAGCTCTAAGTAGTCTGCACAAACTAAACCTTAATTTGCTGATCAATATCTCTGACTCTTGGTATAAACGTTGCTCAGATGTAGGGTTGTTACTCAAGATTCAGGTTAATCATCATCAGGCATCACAAGAATTTCTTTTGGGATTAATAAAGTTTTATCATCTTTTAAGATTGTGAATAAAATTACAGGTGATGACCTTTTAATGCAAAACACAAATTATATAAAGAACAAATAATCAAGACATAAAAATCTCCATGGCGATGTGTGCAACAAATTTGGTGATTTCACTGCTCAGCTTTAATCGCCTGCTTGTGTTGACAAAGACACAAACGTGGTGGGTGAAGTTTTATGTAATTTATTGTGACTCGTTTAAATTACATTAAGGCTGAAAGTTATGCATCACTGAGCTGCTTTGAGTGGCGTCATGGTAGGACAGTCCTCAGTTATTATTAGCCAGGCACTGACAAGATGGAGACGGCCTGGGCTACAACACTGAGCTTCAAACCAGGATTCAGGAAACCAATAAACCCAGAAATCGACTTAGAATTGATTGTTATTATTATTATTATTATTAGCAAAACGTTGTGTGTGAAGAAATACATACATCTTACTTGAGTGTTTTCAAGGAAAACATTAATAATAACAACAACTCCCCGTCGGGGAATCAAACTTCGGTCTTTTGTGTGACAGGCAGTGATTCTGTCCACTATGCAAACGAGGAAGTTGAAGGCTGTCATGTGACAACACTGAGCCAATCACAGCTCATAGTCACCACATGTTTGCATGATCAATAGTTACTTCAGTGTAAATACATACAGTCTAGTTGGTTTTACTAAATACTGTAACTGTTTGCTCATTCATTTTGAACAAACATTTGCATTAACAGGAGTTTAACATTAATAAAACTCTATATGCATCCACGTTTCTGTACGTGGTTTGGAACCTCAGGCTCTTCCCCTCCTTAACTTTCTGCATTCATTCCCTATAGCAGGACCTGCTGGGCTTCGCTACAGTGAGAGCGGACGGAGATACAAAAGCATGCGGAAAAAGCAGAGGTTGGGGTCTCATCATGTACGTTAACAGCCGCTGGTGTAACCCAAGTCACGTTTCTGTCAAGGTGGTTCTGTGTTGTCGGGATTTAGAACTGTTAGCCACTAGCCTGCGGCCATATTACTTGCCACGAGAGTTCAGTCACGTGATCGCAATGTGTGTTTACATCCCCTCAAGTGCCGATGCAGCCGCTGCCTGTGAGAAGATTCATACATTCACAGCAAGGCTGCAGACACTACATCCAGAGGCACTCATCATCATCATCTCTGGGGACTTTAATCATGCCACACTGAACTCCGCCTTGCCTACTTTGCACCAGTTTGTGAACTGCCCCACCAGAAAAAAACGGACAATCGACCTCCTGTATGCTAATGTACGGGACGCATACAGAGCCACCTCCCTCCCCCCACTTGGGAAGTCAGACCACAACCTAGTCCTCCTAAAGCCTCAGTACACCCCTCTGGTCAAAAGACAGCTACAACACGCACCATCAGGAGGTGGTCTCCTGAGGTGGAGGAGGCCCTGAGGGACTGTATGGAAAGCACCTCTTGGGATGTTCTGTTTTCCCCCCATGGCGAGGACATTGAGGGGCTGACCAACTGCCTGACTGGATACCTGAACTTCTGTGTGGATGACGTCTCTCCTGCTAAGACTGTTCGTTGTTACCCGAACAACAAACCCTGGGTGACGCAGGAGGTCAACGCTGCACTCAACAGGAAGAAGATGGCCTTCAGGAACAAAGACAGGGAGGCAATCAGAGCATCACAGAGGGAGGTGAAGCTGTGCCTGAAGGAGGCCAAAGACACCTACAGGAGGAAGGTGGAGCAGCAGCTGAGGAACAACAACATGAGGGAGGTCTGGCAGGGTGTGAATACCATCACGGNCCCTGCCTTCGCCCTAAGTCGGCTGGGATAGGCTCCAGCCCCCCCGCGACCCTAATGAGGATTAAGCGGTGTATAGATAATGGATGGATAATATGTTGCAGGCTAGCTAATGTTAGCACATTGATTAAGGTTAGCAAGGTCATAACTGTGGGAGCAGTTTATGGCTTTATTAAGAAAGAAGAGGAGCCATGATGAACAAAGTTTTCGCAATTTGATATGAAATTTGATCTGTTCTGCTCTTTTATCTTTATTTTACTTGTTTATGTGAAATTACTTATTTTATGGGGCATTGGCTCCTATATTGGTTATGTAAAATATGAATAGCTCTTGTAAATGTAAAAAGTGCAACAGAAAAGCCAAAATAAATAAATAAATAAATAAATAAATCCTTACATCCACGGTGGCCTGTGATTACAGGAAAGACATCATTAATAATAATTGAAGCTATAATTACTCCCCGTCGGGGAATCGAACCCCGGTCTTCCGCGTGACAGGCGGAGATACTGTCCACTATACTAACGAGGAAGTCGAAGTATATCATGTGACCACACTGAGCCAATCACAGCTTCTCATCTACAAGGCCGTATTTGGGTGTTTTTACTCTATTGTTGTACACAATCTGTGTCATCAATAGTTACTTAACGTTACGACTTTATTGGCAAAAAAATGTATATTTAAAAAAAATTTGAACAGTTTCTTGCAGCTTTCTTTTCGGATGTTGGTTTTTGTTTTTGTTTTTGTTTTTGTTTTTTTACTGGATTTTAATTAAAAGTCCTGACTCCTCATATTAGTTTAGGACAATAGTTTGTTTTTCTTGTGAGAAATATATATAAAGCTGTGCACACTTACTTGCAGCCTTCTTTATGACATGAGGATCATAACAAATGGGTTAAAAGAAATTATTCTGAGGAAGTCAGGGCCATGTCACCTCACTCTTTCTTAAAACCAGCTGAACAGTGGAGAGACAAAGGGCGGGAATGATGCAGAGTCGTCCAGTAAAACCAGTAATAAGTTGCTTTCTGAGGTGAATGGTGTCGAGAAAATGACTTTTTAATGCCAGATTGGCTCAAATCAGAAACCGATTCATTCTGGAGAAACACATATTTAAGTTGGATGATATATTTTTGGGACAAAAGTCTGTCTTTTCTGTAACGACAGCAGCGCTAGAGCTGCTTGGACTCCACCAGTTTGTTTAGACCTGACTTCCCAGTCAGACATGTGTGAGTCATACGTGTTTTCTTTGTTATTAGCTGCTCCTTCAGTGACTGTAACGTGACTCTGGATGTCTCATGGAGGGAAGTCATCTGCTTTCTCCAGACATATAAACAGCTTCACCGTTTCACACACAGCAAATGATCTCATTGAAACTACTGTTTTTTTTTAGCGAAAAAATGTCACCAGCAGTGGGAGATAGTGTCTGGGAGGTTTGATTTTTGCAGATAATCGCGTCTGCAGCTGAGGAAGTTCCCCCATGTGGGTTTGTTTGTGTTTTGTTTTTTCATTGTTTTGGTTCCTCTTTTTCCTGCTGCCAAAATTTTGGAAATCACAAGTTTAGCTGAAAGCCCACACGAGTGACACAAAAAACCAGAAATAAACGTGTCAAATGATGGACTCAGTGTGTAAATCGACTCGGTGTTTCCCCGTTGGGACAACTGAGAAACACTGGAGAGGGAAATTCTTGACTTGCAGCATTTCTTTACATTTGATCTTTTACAGATTTTGAAGGGGAAGAGACAACACAACAAATGAAGTCACTAAAATGGTGTGAAAACATAGAAAACATGATCGATATGTAGCGTTTGTGTTTGTATTAATGTTCAGTGCACTTTGTCACATTTTTCTTTCATCGATCTGACTTTTTTTCGACCTCAATCAAGTTTTTTTTTGTGATATTTTGACATTTTTCTGAACTTCAATTCAGAGTTTCTTATTTTACAGTTTCAAAATGTGTTTAAAAGCAACTGGGCTGATGTTATTTATATCTGTGAGAAGGAACGAATTTTTTTTTTAAATCTATCTGGCTGATTAATCTGAACACCAGGAGGACACATCCCAAACTTTAGCTTCTATTAAGTCTGGATTTCTATTTTGTGGTCCTTTGTCCTTTAATTAAAATTTTCCCTGTTTCCTTTCTTTCTCTGTCACATATAAGACCCTATTGTGCTTATTTATCGTATTTATTATTGCCTTTCGTTAAAATCGTATTTTGCAGAGGTCTATTTTGAGACATTTATCACTTAAAATGACTTCCCAGATAGGAAGTTACTTTAAGGGGGAAAGTATACAAACTCACAGGCCTGAAAGCGAATTAAACTGTCAAAATTCTGCCTAAATATTCCCCACAACTTAGTTTTAAGCCCCAAATAGCAAATAAGAAAAACTAACAGGACAATGCTTAGAT
Source organism: Stegastes partitus (assembly GCF_000690725.1). NCBI lineage: Eukaryota > Metazoa > Chordata > Actinopteri > Pomacentridae > Stegastes > Stegastes partitus. The sequence goes on along the minus strand of NW_007577846.1, from coordinate 578,232 downwards.
ATCTGCCCAAAAGGGGGAAAAAAACAGCCTGCAGTTCACCTACATTTGATGTGACTGTTACAGTAAGTAAACTCTGACCAAAATATGAGGCAGTGTTACTTGTATTTCATTTACTCATATCATAATCAACATTTTTGTTTATCAGATGTACAGAAATAACAAGCAAATGCATAGATATCTGCAAGATAAGGTAACATGGGCTGCAGTTCACTTTTTTAATGGACTCCTGGAGTACCACAAGGCTCCATACTGGGCCCCTTTGGTTTCCATATATACCGAGCTGCCACAACATTGAAAGCATTGACTTCCTTGTTACAGTGTGGTGTTTTGCTGAGAAATCTTGGGTGCTGGCATAAATAAACAAATAGGCTTTTGGGGGCGGACTATTCTTTGGAATATAATATCTCTACCCATAGTTCTGGGTTTTTACTGCATAGAGGCTTTTTTCATCACACACCCAAAGGAGTTTCAGCCACCATCAAAGGAAAATCAGCGGCATCAAAGTGATAACAACTGAGAATAACAGAATTTAAAACATTTTCTAACCACCTTTATTAATTTTGGCTTCACTTACTCAATCACAATCAACACTTATCAGATATACAGATTAAAAGGAAAATCCATGTCTGTCTAATAAAGTTCCACAGCCTGCAGGTCCCCTGAAATTGTTTTTTTTTTTTTTAAGTTTTACAGGATCTGGTGAAAATATTTTTTTGTTTTAAAGTGAGACGCAGAATAGCGTGATTTTGATGAAATATTTTAAGCTCACATTTACTTAATGTGTCCTTGCTGTCATGTAATGCCAGCTGTACTTCCCACTAAACTACTAAAACGTTAAGATTATCTTTGATTCTGGTTTTAAAAAAATCAAAACCCATCAATTTGTCTGCACTTCCTTCCTCCATCTTAGGCTTTTAGTGGCTCGTACTTTATTTGCTGCCTGCGTAATTGCTGTTTGTGTTGGGATTATATTCAGATTTATTGATTTACTTTAAACCTCTGTCTAGTGTCTCATCATCCCCGTGTATACAATCTCTTTATAAAGCACTTTCTTCAGTGGGTGTCTCCTTGCTTTCTGATTGATAACAACATTATTATAATTATCTGAATCCATTTTACAGTCGACAAGTGAAAGCAGCTGTTATTTCCTTGTTTCTTTTTCTCTGCGATGCATCTAAGTAACTTCCACAGACGAGTAAAGAGGAACTCGGCTCTTGCGGCACATCGATGACACACTCAGAGTATTAAAGCCTCATTTCTGGTGTGTTTTACTTCAGTTGGACTCTGCTGCATCTCAGCATGGAGGAGATCTACGTCAGGCATGTGGAGCTGCTGGGCTTCGAGAAACGCTTCTTCCCGAGTCAGCACTACGTAAGGCTAAAAACTTCTACTTCTCAACCACACATTCTGCTCAAAAGACTATAAATTCTCCTAAAACCTTTACATATAGAGGTGTTTTTTAAACATACCCTCAGGTTCTGAGACATACATTTTGGATTTAGTCTTTGAAAATACTTCTTAAGTCTAAATGTTCATACTGAGTAGTTCTAAATGTCATATCTTGTTGTTTAAAACGCTGACCTGTATTTGCAGGTGTACATGCTGATGGTGAAATGGAGCGACCTCTCAGAGAAGCTCATCTACAGGACGTATCCTGAAATTCACACTTTCCACGTGAGTTCCTACAAAAGCCCTTCAAATTACCTCCAGTAAATAAAGCGCCGTTTCAGAATCGGAAACGTTTTTTGTTTTGGTCACAGAAATCGCTGAAGGAGATGTTTCCCATCGAGGCTGGTCAAATAGAAAAGAAGGACAGAATCATCCCTTCATTACCAGGTTAGAAACAAGAATATTAACTGATGCCTTCATTTTGGTGTTGTGATTAAAAAAAAGATTGTTTCATGTCAAATTGAAAACAGATTTCTACAAAGTGATGTCAACTGTGGCATAACGTAATGTAAACATGTGACTGCTTGAATGTTCTCCTCCTTCAGATCTGTATTTAGTAGATACACCTTTGGCTGCAGTTACAGCATTGAGCCTCTGCTCATATGTCTCAGTCAGCCTGAGCACCTGTAGTTTTACCCCATTTTCTTTGCAAAATTGCTAAAACTCAGGTCAGGTTACACAGGGATCACGAGTGAACAACACTTTTCAAGTCCAGCCACGAATTCTCAGGTGGCTTGAGGTCTGGACTCTGACTCGGCTTTCAGATCATTCATTTCTGTGTAACTTTGGCTGTTTGCTTCGGCTCATCGTCTTGCTGGAAAACAAATGTTCTCCAAGTCTTAGTTCTGTTGCAGACTGCATCAGGTT
>NW_007577846.1:567582-575381 GCF_000690725.1 Stegastes partitus | reverse complement strand
TCATGATGTTGCCACCACCATACTTCATATCATGATGTTGCCACCACCATACTTCATATCATGATGTTGCCACCACCATACTTCATATCATGATGCTGCCACCACCGTGCTTCACAGTAGGGATGGCGTGTTTACAGTGATGAGTATATTTGGTGTCCACCAGATACAGCATCCAGTCTGATGACCAAAAAGCTGCTATAGCTTGTAACTCCTTAACAGGGGTCATGGGAGTCTTGGTGGCCTCCTTCGCTCGCCTCTTTCTTGTCACTCTTACACGTATTACCTTTCTTCCGTTTCCTAATGATGGATTTAAGTGGACTCGATTGATTTTATTTCTTGTGTGACTTGTGGCACCTGTGTCAGATCAGTCACTTTAAAGGAGGTGAATACTTACACAGGCACTTATTTTACGTTTTATATTTTTAATTAATTGACATTATTTTGTTGAAATCTATTTTCACGTTGAACAACTGTGAACATTTTTTTTTGTGAATTCTTATCAAAATAGCCAAACTATATTGACCATTATTCAACGTTGAACTAATATAAGGAGTCCAAAGGGGTTGAATACTTTGCATAAGCACTTAGTTAGACGCTGCAGAGGTCAACATGAACACAGCACCATGAATTACACATAAAACCACAGAGTAGTATAAAAAGAAACATCCCTATTTCAGTTAAAACCCCCTCTACACGCTGATGCTCTTTCAGGAAGCACCTGTGATTATCAAACACATGTGGGTGAATTTACTTCTCTTCTTTTTGCAAGTGGAACAAATGCACTTTTAGTCACTGTGGCGTCATTTCTTTCTGCAACATAAAGTCCTGCACCTCTATGGAAACTGAACAACCATGACGAGAAGCAGATAGAACTCAGAAATGTCTACTGTGCATGAAGACACAGTTATAAATGTCCACGACTGTAACCAAAAAAAGGAAAACCAGAAGTGCGATTGTAAAATTTTGGGGCATTTCCCATTTGACTTTCACATTTTTACTGACAGCCAGGTGTCACAAAAAGAAAAAAACCTGTCTGTGTTTTCACCATCATTTTCTGTTCCTGTTCAGACGCCGAGCGACGGTTTTAATGAAAACAGAACTACCGCTTTGCACATTCCCCTTGTGAAACTTTAATTACAAAACACTCGTTGCGACGTGAAGAAGGAGAAGCAAAGACAAAACCTCAGATCTGATGCAACAGCAGCCGGGATGCACAAGTGTGAATACACAAAATCAGACTTTTGTGCAACTAAAATGCTAAACAAAGCTCACAAATCAGTCGGTACTTTTAACTTCATACTACACAGTACGCATTTTCTAATATAAATCTGTAATGTACACATTCTACCAAACAAACGTCCAAAAGTTTAATTCACCACTTGTCATATTTGACTTTATTGTAATATTTCACTTTTACGACAAGATGTTGAATTCAGAGGAAGAAAATAGCTGCTGCTGGTTTCTAACAGACGTTTTCAGATATTTATTTAGATTCTAACGGGTTTTACATTTCAGTTATACTTCTGAATATGAATGCACCATTAAAAACAGAAGTTCCTCTTTCTAAAATTGTGCTTTACTGTTGGACTGTGATGCGTTGATGCGCTACAAGTTTTGTCCGTTAAACACAACGTTGTCCTGAAAGGTCAAATTTTAACTGACAGATATCGAGATGAAAATCCCCGACTGACTGCTCACGTTAAGAAGATCATATTTTCTATTACAGCTTACTCATTTATTTTTTTGTTTTACATTTATGTGTGCAGATGAGGTGCAGCCTCATTTTAAAAAAAGGCTCTTCATTCATTTCCAGAACACAAATTTAAACTCATGTAACATATTAGAGGAAAAGGCTTTCATAGAGGAGATTTGGGATCATCATCATTCAATGAATCGACTAAAAGAGAAACAATTTTCCCCATGTTTTTGGGAATAAGAAGTCCGGCTGTGAGTGATACACGAACAAACTCATCTGTAAAAACGCAACCGGAAAGTTTGGTGGATGTAAACGCTGCTGAGGTGCAGAATCATGGTTTACAGTCTGAGGAAAACTCATCATTTTGCCGAAACAAACTTTAAAGATATTGAAATCTACAAATGAAAATGGACAAATTGCAGTAAAATAAACACATAAATGGATGTTTTTGGATGTTTTCTCTGCACAAGTTTGAATGAAATCTCAAACTTAACCAGTGCATGAAAACAGTGTTTTTGCATGTAAGAATCCTTGTCTGCTTTGTCTTGTTTTAAATATTTTTGAATGTTTTATGATATTTTCTGCACAAGGGATGACTTACATATCAAACGGTGGTCCGGTATTGCGCTGTATGTTTTTTTTCTGTTATATTTTTGAATATCTGCCATGTCTGCATGCACAAAAACCCCAAAGAAGCACCGAGTCACAGGGCGTCTTTTTGTGGGTTTTTTTTTGTTTCACCTGGAATCCGTCTCGACTGTTTGTGTTTGCGTGGTCAGCTCCACGGTGGGTGGACAGCCAGAAGTCGAGAGAAACCAGGAAGACCACGCTGGCCGAGTACTGCCACTCGCTGGTCAACCTGCCGCCTCACATCTCCCGCTGCAAACTGCTGTCCAGCTTCTTCAAGGTCCGACCGGAGGACGAAAACCCGCCGGCCCAGCACACGTGAGTGCATCTCAAAAGATCCCTGCTTCGTTTACAAGCAAACAGAAAGTGTAAACTACAATGCAGAAGAAATTATTTTTAAAACAAATCAATTTTCTCTGCAGGCTGAAAAGAAACGAGACGTTCGTGGTGTCCAGGGAGCTGAACAGAGGCATCGCATCTGGTAGGAGTCATTTAAGCTGAAATTCACTGTAAAATGAACAGCTTCAGATGTTTACAACCTATAACTCTGTGTTGTTATTCTGCACACACAATCATCACAAGGGTTTTGTTGCAAGTGTGAGTTTTTTCTTATCAATGGATGACAAACACAATTAAAGCTGCAAGCAGCATTGGTCGGGTCCTCGGTCTGCGTTGGACCCTCATGCCCGTCTGACCGTTCTTCAAGTTAAACCTGCTTTAAGGTGAAGGAGCCATTTTTCTCTCTCTGCTCAGCCTCAGACTGTCAGTGAGTCACATGACCTGCTGCACTGACCTGTGATGATGTCATGATGACTCAGCGTTTTTCGTGCCCCTGGGTGAGAGAGAGAGCTGAGAGTTTTACTCGCTTTCTCTCTCCCATACAGCCACAATTTTCACCAAATGTATGTAAAAACAACATATTTTTGTGGGAAATGTTGTTAGGAAGCCCTCAGTGTCATTTTTAAAGCTGTAGGACCTTTAGTTTTTTGTGTAGATGACCAATTGACACATCATGTCAGCATATGCCCCCATAGACACCCATACAAAGTATGAGCCGAGGCTGAGGCAGCTCATCAACTTTAACGGCTCGCCATTCGAAAAGAAACGCGAAATCCCTTCAGAACTTTTGTACATCAAGGCCTTCTCTGTCTCCTGTGCGATTTTCAAGTTGGTGCGATTTACGGTGTCAGACAAGATAATTTTTTCACAAAAGAAGTTTTTGCTCATTTTTTTACTTTGAAAGGCAAATTGTGGACTTCCTGTTGGAGATAGGTCAGGGGTGTCAGTGCGAGATTTGTGGGTCTCATTGAAACGAACATTTTGATGTTGGTTTGATCTCTGTACGACATTCCTACTGGGCGCTAGGGCCAGTTTAGTGTGTTTTTCTGTAACTAGGTGCTGCTAGAGAGCATTTTCTTGTTTTTTTTTTCATTTTATCAAATTGGCAAGGACCCTAATTAGGGCTACCTCCATAAAACAGACCGACTCAGACAGTCATTCAAACACACACGTATAACTGTGTTTAATATCTTGGAGAACGAGTACGTTCCTCTGGAAAGTTAATAGCATCAGTAAACTCGACTTTATTCACAGCTACGAGTTCTTTAGCGACTCAGACTGTCCACAGGTTGCCTGAAATTAAAAGAGACACTCGTGTTTTTACCTCCCAGAGATTTCCGGCCCCATCATCCTGGACACCTACAGAGTGATCGCAGACTTCGAAAAGACGTCCAAACACGAGATCAACCTGCACACCGGCGACCTGGTGGAGATTGTGGAGAAAAATCAGAACGGTGAGCACAAAATCAGGAAAGAAAATATAAAAAATAAAGTCACAAATAGGTCATGTCACCTGTGTCCAGAGTGAAAAAGTATTATTTGTCCTTTTTTCTTGCTGCAGTGCAAAACAGTAAGTAGCATCTATGCAGCATTTCACATTTTCTGGATCAACATAAGACAGTATTCATAATCATTTTCTTAATCATTATCTTAAGAGGAAATAATAGCTAAACTGTACAACATCAGGCACTTACAATTATACGTTTTGTGATCAGGTTTTTGTTTTGCAATGATCAGGTTTAAGTTATTTACGGAGCAGCTTTCAAAGGCGCTGAAACAAAGAGATTTTGTAACTGCAGTTACCACAGACGGTACATATATTGGATTCATGCACAGGAAACACAACAATCAGCTCATATTTTATGATTTTTGTGACCAACTTAACCACCCAGCAGCACATCGTACAAGTAAAGCTAAATTGGTGGAAAACTAGACTGTTGTTTATGTCCTCTTTTTCATATAAAATGGCTCCAAGTTCTCAAATTGAATAAATAATCTGTAGATTAATGTGAAAATAACCAATGCTCAGTAATCGTAGAAGGAATATGGCACAAGCATGCATCTGTCTAGAGCAGGACATCTTCAAAAACTGAGAGAGGCGAGTGAGGGAGGCCACCAAGACAACTATGAATCCTCTGAAGGAGTTACAGGCAGCATCGGTGTAGATGGGAGTGACTGCGTATATAAAAACTGCTGCGTGCTTTTCACCAGTCGAAGCTTTATGAGAGAGTGACTCAGAATGTGAAGCACGCTGGTGGCAGCTTCATGATGTGGATGTTTTGGAGTCACCATATCAGAGTCCAGACCTCAGTCCAACTGATAATCTGTGGCTGGACTTCAAACATACCGTTCACTCATGATTCCTGACAGAGTTTGAACAGTTTTACAAGAAGAATGAGGTCAAATTGCAGCGTCCAGATGTTCCAGCTGATTGAGACCAACACAAGCTCGATGCTGTAACTGCAGCCACAGATGCAGCTTCCAAATACTGACTTCAAGGGTCGAACACTGATGCAACCAAATCTTTCACGGTTTATATATTTTTTAAATATATTAGACCATATTTTGTAGAAACGTTTTTTCACTTTGACATGAAACAGTCTTTATTGTCAATTCTTGTCAATGAAAGGTGAAGACGTGGGTCAATACTGAGCTGCTGTGGTTCGGTCTTTGTATTCAGGTTGGTGGTTCTGCCAGTTCGAGACGAAACGAGGCTGGATTCCTGCGTCCTACCTGGAGCCTCTGGACGGACCGGAGGAGGCCGAGGACGCTGAGCCCGACTACGAAGGTGAGCGTTGTTTTGTCACGTCGCCCATCGCGTCTCTTTCCACGCGGTCGTGTTGATTTAAAAAGCTGCGCATCTCTGCAGGCGAGCTGCACGTCACCGTCCAGGCCTACGAGGCGGAGCAAGGGGACGAGATTTCTCTGGAGATTGGTGAAACCGTGGAGGTCATTCACAAGCTGCTGGACGGCTGGTGGGTTGTCAGGTGAGATCCACATCACCTCAGAGGACACGACACACACTTTGTTTTCTTTTGTTGTTTTTTTTAAAGGGGAAAATACGTTGCTTTCAAAGCGTTATTGAGAACGTAGTTTAAGGTTGAAACATGCGGATAAAGTGAATTCCACTGTGGGCTCCAACTCGAAGCTTGTTTTTCAGGCTGTGTTTACAAAGCAGCTATCAACAGGTCATTTGTACTGTTTATCATGTGATGTACTGACATCTTTCATTAAATAGCTGCGCCGCTGAGAAGTGTTTTTTCCGCGTACCTGCGTAACCATAAACCGTTTCATCTGAACATCGTGGACGAGACACAATTTCCTGCATTCTGGTGAATTTTTACGCAACAATTTGTTCCTTTGCACTTCAAATTTTAGTAGAAATGCCAGATTTCACTCAAACTTAAAGCCAAGACCTCCCCCCTAAAGAAATCTGCTGATCTATGTTCGTGAATAAACAGATTTATGTCTCCTCTACATGAGTAATGCAGCCGTGTTAAGAAGAAAGAAGCTCATTATTGCCTTTTTTTTTTTTTTTTTTTTGCACAGGAAAGGAGAGGAGACCGGTCACTTCCCCTCCATGTTCCTGCAGAAGGCCGGCAAACGAGAGAAATATGAAGCTGAGAGGATTAATCTGCGGGGACAGAGGCCACCACCTCGCAGGTCTGCTCATATTTTATTCTTTATAACACAAAATATATGATGCACATGTTAACTTGTCATGTCTCCAAATCACTTTTAAGGTGTTCCAGTTAGCATCTGCCGCCTTTAACAACTCTTTGGGAAGCAAAATTGTGCTTTAAAAGCAAATACAGCAAAGAGTTCACACATACAATACGTTTCTTTCTAAAATGTAAAGTTTTCCACTGATGCAGGTGCAGATGTGCAGGTTTGCACGTACTCCCTGTTACCACTCTGGTGTTTTATTGCATCACGTTAAAAGGGAAATTCTGTTGCGCCACAGCTGATTTCATTTCTCCTCGCAGCAGACGGCCATGAATTTCTTTCTGTTTCCGGATCTAATGGCTCCGTTTTGCATCTCGTCTCACTTTCAGGCTGCATGACTTCCAAAACCGACAGATTTCAGCAGCATCTTTTGAGTTTTAGCTGTTTAGATTTTCAGAAACAGGCTCAACTAAAGACTCTGTCAGATGTGCTCCACATGAAGTTAAAGTCTTACACAGGATAAAGAAATACTGCTGCTGCAAAAAAAAAGAAAGAAGAAATTAAACATTGTACACCATTATGAAGTGTGACACCTGAAAAATGCAACATTGTCCAATCAACTGATATATTCTAATATCAGATGAGATGAGATACGATAAGATAGAAGGTTTCTTTTCTTATCAGACACTGAGTTATTTAGAAAGGAGCTGTTTTGTCTTTTGGACATGTTTAGACTGTCACTTCAGTTTTCCTGAGAAACGTCACCCAACCTCCGTCCTGACGTGTTCTTATCAGCTGCTGGTTTCCTGGAGGCGTGACCCACCTGGCGATCTGTCAGATTTGCCCGACGGGCCACGCCTCCTGCCGCCCGGTGGTCTCTGCAGGAGAGAGTCCCATGTGTGGGGCAGCATGAATGCCCCTTCATCACGACTGATGGTGTCTTTGGCTCGCCTCCTGATTCCTATGGCCTCGTTTGAATTTGTTGCTGTCCGATCCAATGATTTTTGCATTGTCCCAGTCTATAATGTGTCTGTTACAGTGGTCTGGTATGGCTGATTTTAGGTTCTGCTCTGAGATACAATAAGATGGGCTAAAATACAATAAGATGAGACAAGATCAGATGAGATGAGTTAACATAAAATGAGATTAGATGATATGAGATGAGATAGAATAAGAAATACACATAAGTATTGTAGCAAAGATGTTCATTTTGTCTTCAAAGTACAAGTAAGTAAGTAAGTCTATACATAAGTATTGTTGATAATGTCCAGATTATTCTATAAGTAGAAAATCTAGATGTTGCACAAATTCCTCTGACTGTGTTAAATTCTGTTACTGTCACAGAGTTTTCCTTCATATATAAACCTGCTGGTATTGCATCTTTCCATCAGTATAGGTATTGATATTACTAGATGTAGAAAGTACTGATAATGCACAGGTTTCAATGCACCGATGCTGCACCGGGCTGCAG
>NW_007577846.1:559373-566542 GCF_000690725.1 Stegastes partitus | reverse complement strand
CACGAGATAAGGTGAGATAAGATGAAAAATGAGATGAACGAAAATGAAATGAGATAAAATAAGATCAAATTTTATGATCTGCTTGAAACTTTTTAGATCCTAAACTTTGTATATTTAAAATGGCAACTAGGAAGTTTCAAGTTGATAAATGACTTACTTTCTGATATATGTTTGTTTAAATTCCCCTGTCGACCCACTTTCTGCACGTTTCTTTTCGTACATTCAAACTTGACGCTGCATTTGAACGACAATATCTCAGGAACCTGTTAAGATAAAAGCCTGAGATTTTCACAGTTTTTTCTCATCATGTCATTGATTCTGCAGTGTTAAATACATCAAATCATGTCTTGTTAAAGCTGAGTTGAAATATGGGAAAAGAATGTAAGTCATCATGCTGAAAGTTACAAACATGCCTCCATTAGAAATACAGTTTTCTTGGTTATATTTTGAGAACGATTTTAAAACTCCAGAACTCGGTTCAACTTGAATCAGACTCTCTATTTTGTTTTTCTGCAACAACTTCTGCTCAATCAGTTTTAAAAGTTCAACAAAATTAACTTCAACTTAATTGTTTGTGATCAAGTGTTTCATATTGAAAAATATTCTATATGTTTTATTTTGTATTATTGTGACATGTGGTTCAGAAAAGATCCCGAGTTGACTTCAGTTTTCTCATATTTTAACTGACCTATGATCAGGGAGTATTTGATCTACTTGTCCAATATTGCAAATTCTGATTAAAAAACATGATGAGAAATAACAGTGAAAATTTCAGGTTTTTATCTTCAATAGTTTATGAGACACTGTTGTTCGAACAGCCTCAAATTTACACGTGTGAAAGAAAGTGCTGAAAGTGGATCGACAGGTTCATATTTTATCTAAAAATGTATACGATAGATCAAGCTACAGTTTCACAGATATCTTTGTTAATATCATTAATTTAAACTGTTAAATTTTCTGACAAATCAGAGATGGTCGAGCAGAAACAGATTTACATTTTAGCATCAGCTCTGAGCCCAGATTTGACCAGATGCCGTTTCCTACCGACAGATAACATCCCCGAGCAGTCCGGCTCCAGCTCCGAGGGCGAGCCGAAGAAGGAGGCGCCGGTCATCCCTCCCCGGCCCAGTGCGGAGCTCATCATGGAGCGCTGCACCGACAAAACCCGCAAGAAAGTCAGCATCCACAAGTCACAACCCAGCTCCACCAGCTAGCAGCTAAAAATCACCATCAAACAGCCGCTTTAGAAGCTTTTCTCCAGACAAGATGGTGGCTCAGGTACAAAATGTAGCGATGTTCAGGGCGTCGTATGCTCTCATGAGATCTTCATGAGATGAAATACGATGTGATGAGATAAAAGATGAGATATGATAAGATAAGTTAAGATAAGGTGAGATGAAATTAAAAAAGATGAGACGAGATCAAATAAAATGATAAAATTCGACGAGCAAAGACGTGATGAGATAAAATAAAATAATATTGGATAAAATAAAATTAGATAACATAAAATGAGATTTTTAAAAATTGAAATTAGATAAAAATGAGATGAGATGAGATAAATTCACCAATAAAATCACCATCGAGTTGCCTTTTAGGAGTTTTTCTCCAGACAGGAAGGTGGCTGCATTATAAAGTGTATGTTTAGGGCATATTATGCTCCTATTTCACCACAAAACCTCTTAAATATATCTTATTTCAAACAGCCGCGCACTAGAATTTTTTAGTCGCACACATAAGAGCAAACTGTGCATGTGCTGGGGACTATTTTCGGCGGCGGATTAATCCACATTTGAAGCTGTGTCTATGCACACTTTAGCTAAATTACATGTTGTTTTGGTGTTTTCAGAGCTTCCTCTTTGCAGCGTAGGTGTTTAGGTTCACAAAAAATGCTTACTTTGATGCCATCTGGCAGCGTTATCAAGAAAAAACAGAAATCTGTTCATGTTTGGTATCACAGATTAACACCAATGAAGCACTTCTGGATGCTAATTATTATAAATGGCATCATCGGTGATCTCTCTCATGTCTAGATTCTGTCTTCCCTGCTGTGTCTGAGTCCACGATGAAGAAAGACAATAACATAGTAATAGTCAAAAAGCTTTTACTCAGTGGTGGAGCGTTAAGGTGGGCTTAGCTTAGCATAAAGTCTGGAAAACGAGGAAAACAGCTAAACTGGCTCAAACCAAAGATGATAAAATCCACCTTTCAACACCTCCACAGCTTGCTTTCAGTATAAATAAAACATGTTAGTCAGAGATTGTGGAGCAGTTCAGAGTGGAGTCTTTATGCTATGGTAAGCTAAGCTAAGCTAACCCAGCTAAGCTAAGTATGAAGCAATTAATTTGAGCCCTGGTGTTTATTTTTAAGCATGCAATCTGTAGAAGTTTGTTTTTTATTTATTTGCTCAATAAATTTATATTACAATGAAAAGAAATGTGAAGAATTTTTTGTGTCTCTTTGTCATAAAACTGAACATCTTTGACTTTTAACTCGTCGGCCATAACAGGACATCTTAAGAAATCGCTGTAGAATGAAAAATGTGCTTTCTTTGTTGACATTAAATAAACAAAAATGTTGTCATGTTGAGCAAGCTGCACTGTTTTTTATAACAAAACAAAAAAACAAAAAAAAAGACATTTAAAAGTGTTGCTTTTAGCTCTGGAATATGTCGCTTTTTACATTTCGCAAAACAAACAATAAATCGATTGATCAAGAAAATAATCAACAGATCATAAATAAAAACAAACCTGGCAGTTTAGATTATAATTCCTGAAATGCAACGATGAATAAATGTGTAGAAATGTTTATATACATCACAGCTTGTTGTCTTTAGTAATGTACAGTCAATTTACACTAATACAGGAATTTTTAATGAGACAACAGAAATACAAAGACAGAAAAATGTCATTTAATATAGAAATAGATCTAAAATACTGTACTTTCACTTTAATAGAAAAACAGTTTTAAGGCATTCACAAGCAGACAAACCTCAATTTCAGCTGTATCGGCTTCTTAAATGTGAATATTTAACAGACACTTTACACCATCAACAATCAGTTGACTGTTAGGATGAATAATATTACTTTGGTTGAAATAGAAAATTAAATGCAATAAGAAATATATGATCCCAGCATTAATAACTTCAATGATACCAGTAATCAATTCCAGGCTCCGTTTATTATTTATGGTTATTTTTATTCATTTGGATTTTTTGAAAGGCATTGCTTGTATTTATTGCAGCATTTGTACATATATTGGCCTATATTTATATATTTATTGATGAGCAAGTACATTTTTGTCTTACATGTTGTTTCCTCCACCTCCAGGTTGCAACAGCAGCTTTTAGATTATTGATTTCGAGGACTATGCATCAAGACACCTGTTAGGCAGGTGGATATATAGAAGTAAAGCCATGAAAAATACATAAATTAAGTATCAACAGGAAAATATTTGACCCCGACGTGATTTGAACACGCAACCTTCTGATCTGGAGTCAGACGCGCTACCGTTGCGCCACGAGGTCTGTTACATTGAGAAGAAAATATTAGATATATATCGTCATTAAGCCTTTCGATAGCGTCTACTTTTGTGTGTTTGTTTGTTTTAAATATCTCCTCAGTACATTATTTATGGATCACTGCGCTATCGCAAAAGCAAAAACAACGAAAGACTAAAGGAGCTAGGTGACAGTGATACGTCTGCTAGCTAACTTCCGTTAGCGGGGTTTATGGTAAGCTAGGTCAGCCAGCCGGCTGCCTTTAGCATCACGACAGAGGAAAAGGGATAAAGTAAGTGTCTTAAAATGTAGTAACACAAAGTGATAACTCACCTAAAGCGTTAATTCATGCAGGTAACGCACACCGAAGTAGAAGAGGGGTTTGTTTTTAACGTACTTACCATGATAAAAGGGATTTGTGCCACGTTCGCATTAGCTGGTTAGCTACAAATGACGGCCACGAGAAGGAGAGAGTTTTTAAACCCGCTCAGGTAAAGAGACAAATGAAAAGTTCAGAGCTAAAGTTTGTATAAAAGTGACACATAATTGTGACGACTAAGTGAAACAAAACATGTAGAGAAATGAAACGTAGGAGAGGGACGAGGTCTCTATAAATAACTTGGTCGTTTTCATGTAATGCATCTCTCCCTGGTGGTCTAGTGGTTAGGATTCGGCGCTCTCACCGCCGCGGCCCGGGTTCGATTCCCGGTCAGGGAACAGAGATTTTTGTTTGTTTCTTGACTTCTTAAGCAATAATATATGACTAAATAATTGTTGTAAATTAAATGAGACGAATGACTTCCACTATTTTTTATATATTGCTTTGTTACTTGTCTTATTTTCTGTTTATTGTATTTTTTTTAACCTGTATTATTTTGCTTATATTAGCATATATATATAGATGGAGTAACAGGTGAGCACAGGCTGCTTCTTCCTGTTCAGAGTAAATCTTTCATGTTTACGAGTGTTTTGTCTGAACAGTCACTGAGACATCTGAAGCTTTTTGTTATAGTGTATTAGGAAGCTACAGTCTGAGGCTAAACTGTTGGCATGAAGTTTGCTCTAAACTGCCTGGATGATGCACTTTTATTAAAATGGTAACTAAAGTAAACCCCATTTGGATGAAAGAGCAGTTTTCACCTGCAAGGAGAAGGACGAGGGAATCATCTGTAGAAAGAAGGTGATCAAGGAACTACCAACACCTCAAAAACAAGACGTCTATATTCCTCTGCAGTGTGGCTCAGTGGAACGTTGGATAGTTTCCCAGTTGTGTGACGAGAATTGCAGCGGACTTGGACTTCATTTTGATCTTGCTAATATGCCTGAGTGCAGCGCTGACAAGTGGAATGTTCCGTATTAACCCAGTTCTGTCAGAACTGCAGTCAATTCTATTCTTTTCTAACTTGATTTTGTTCTGAAAATGTGTAATAAGTAGGTCTCCTTGCAGAAAACAGGCCTCTGGAGTTGTAAACTTTATTGATGCTGAGCAGTAGCCTGGTTTTGTGAAAATGGACGTGAAACAGGATTTTGTTTTAAAAATGTGCAACCCTGAGGCCTGACTGAAGACTAGCGGCCTCCGAAGCTTTTACCCTTATATACAATTGAAACCAGAAGTTTGCATACACTGTAGAAGGAGGACGATGGTAAAAGCAGCATGATGGCCAAATGGTTTCCACGGCAACCAGTCAGCTCTGTTTTGTTTAGCGATGAAGCATCCAGTGTTTCACCAGCTGACCTGTTGTCCTTCGAGTACAGTTATTTTAAGCTGGACTGAAAGTTGGTTTGCTGTGAAAGTATTTCCATCCATCTCCTCAGTATCTGGTATCGTTGCCTTTAAACTGTATGACTTGGGTCAAACGTTCTGGGTTTCCTTCCACAAGCTTCTCACAATAGTTTGATGAGTTCTGGCCCATTCCTCCTGACAGAACTGCTGGAACTGAGTCAGGTTTGCTGGTCTCCTTGATCCACTAATGTTCTCCAGGATTGGGATCAGGGCTTTGTGACGTCCACTCCAAAACATTGACTTGGTTGTCCTGAAGCCTCTCTGTAACTGATCTGGGGTCCGTTTCACGAAGCAGGTTCAACAAACTCTGAGTCTAATCCTGAACTTTGAGTTGCTCTGCTCTGAGATAGGAAACTCGGAGTTCCAGAAGGTTCCAGAACAGCGGATTTGAGTTAGTTTAATCAACTCGGAGTAGCTTCACCTGGAGTTCAGCGCGTGCATCGCAACTATAAAAAGCCAGCATCGATTCGACGAGTCACCATGGCAACGGGGAAGCGTTTTTCACCCACTAGAACTGGAAATCTTAATGTGCTCATACAGCAAGTTTGAACGCGTTTTTAAAAAGAAGTGCAAACAGAGGGAGACGGCGTGGAGAACACTGCTGCTCGGGTCAATACGTAAGTTTAAATGTCGTCCTTTAATCACAGTAATATTACAGGAGAACTGCTGGAGTGGCCGCCTATTAGTTTATCTCATTTAGGTGCAATCTGGCGGGGCAGAAGCGCACTGGGCAGCAGCTAAGATGAAACATAAAAACACTGTTCAAGTCTGAGGTTGCAGCACAATGTCATTAACAGAATATAATTTAAAATAAATTTAACAGATCTCTACATCAGTCACCTGCAGTCCTGTGGAACTCCTCCTTGATGGCTCTGACAGGTTTATGTGCAGGGAAAAGGACAAAGATGGTAAAAGCTGTTTCAGGGCGAGGCCACTCCTCTGACCGCCCTGCATACAGGTGTCACTTACTCTGCAGCCGCGGAGTCACAAGAAGAATGTCTGGGATCAGAGCGCCCCCTGCCATGAGGCCAGAGAACTGCCTGCTCCACCTGGAACCTCTTCTCAGCCAGTTATGATGCTCAGCACACGAAACACGTTACACACATACAGCTGGTGACAAAACAACACTGTACATTATTATATACATCAGCTGAACTATGGAAAATCAGTTCATATATTAAATGTTATTGGCGACATCCAGACGGCAGCACGCTGTCACTGCAGGTAGCCAGCAGGTAGTGAGGGATTGTACAGTCCAAGGTGAGGCTCAGCTCATTGCTGCCACACTGGCGTCTCTTTCAAGCATGTGGATGGGAAATTGCAAAAATTCAGCGATTTTAAATAAAAAAAATCATCAAAATTGGTGAGGCTAAATGAAAAAATAAAAACTTTATAGTACAAATCACTGGATAAATATAACCATTTCAATTATTTTATCATTAGATTTTTTTCCCTCCCTGACCGCACGTCACTGACGGACTGTGACGTGAAACGGTACGGCTCAAAAAGAGAACTGTCTGGAAATGCTAGAACATCTGTATACGATCTGATAACCACCTCCAGATGAACATTTAATTCTCTGCGCAGTAATGCTGCACCCTCATCCACGGGATTGTTATCAAAAGGACATGTTCGTGGAAAACGTCGCCTCCCTCTGTGTCTAATGGACTTCTAATAGAGCCGACTGACTCTGATTTTTTAAATGATTTTTCACAGACGGCAGAACTAGGCTACGCCAAAACTCACCTGCTGACTGAATGAATGAATGAGGAAATGAAATGGCGTGTGTGGCTGAAAGAGGGCGGACACAGAGAGAAACTCGAGGTTCACAGAGACAAACCTGGTCCTGAGTCTGTTACTATGGTAACTGACCGAGGTCTGAAGTTAGCT
>NW_007577846.1:556758-558333 GCF_000690725.1 Stegastes partitus | reverse complement strand
TTAATGTCAGACAGTGAGAAAATCCAGTGGCTGTAAACTTCTGGTTCCAACTGTATGTTGAAAAGTCGCCCAGTTTTGTGAACGTCACAGTAAAACTTGTTCATTTTGAACATGGTTTTGTTCCAAAATTTGTCATCTGTGGGCCTCATTGAAGGAAACCGGCCTTTAAAGTTGTACATTTTATCTTTAAACACAACTTTAGAGGTCATTTGGTTTTGAATTTGTCTTGCTTTCATGCAGCATTATCTGAGCTTTACTTCAACGCAATCGATGGAACATTTTACCCACAACACAGAACCAGGCCAGAGTCTGGACACAGCTCTGATGACCTGAACCCAACTGGGCGGGTTTGACTTGGACCGCAGAGTGAAGGAAGAGCAGCAAACGAGTGCAGCCATCCAGGAGACGACCTCATGAAGCTGAGAGAATGCAAAGCTGTCATCGGAGCTACAAGGGGCTCAAATGTAAAATATGTTGTGGTTTGTGTAACACTTCTTGTTGACAACATATGTGTTCCTTCATAGTTTCTTCAGTATTAATCTACAATGTGGACTAATACTAATGACTGGTATTGTCTCTGAAGGCTCAGTGAGTCCTTGTCGAAGGCGAGTTGAACCAAGAAAACACTTTTTTTTTTTTTTTGTGCCAAGCTATTATTTTAAAAACAGTTTATTTTCCATCCAAACCAATGATCCCCAGCGTTGCCCCACATCCTGAAGTATATGTACATGTTTTATTTTTAGACACTATAAAGACACCTGAAGTATAAACTGGCTCATCTCACCCCACTGTCCCCTACTGCAGATCAGTGACAAATGAAAATAAAAACAGCTACGCAATACCTCATATCTCATCAGAAATGACAAACAGAAAGCGTAAATGACCTCAGCTTTTGATGTCAACATGATCATGTTAGCAACAGCCTGGTGGAAGCAGCAGAGATGCTCCTGTTGTTTCTAATCTTCATCTTCCTCCTCTTCTGCAGAGACGCTGCGTGTGTTTGCTGCTGCAGAAATCCGACAAGTTACCGAGACTCAAACACGACACAAACACCGGTTAGTATTCGCGCCCTTCACAATAAAACAACAGTAATAACAACAACAACAATAACAATAATAACAATAATAATAATAATAACAATAATCATCATCATCATCATAATAACGATCATAATGATCAATAATTTGTCATAAACATATTTGTTTTGGAATAAGATCCGACCAGAGTTTGAAAATAGAAATTGCTATTAACATTCATCTGCTGAAGGATTAAAAAATTAACAAATCTGACCTTAAAAAAAAAAAAAAAAAAGCCTTAAAATATTTTACAAAATACAATTTTATTGGATTAATTTAAATATTTAGGTTAAAATTCTATATAATGCAAATTTACCAGACTAATACCTGACTACTTTATAAAGTACAGTTTAGAACCTAAAAATACAATATATTTTATAATTATATACTTTCATCCATCCATCCACTATCTATACACTGCTTCATCCTCACTAGAGTCACAGGGGGCTGGAGTCTATCCCAGCTGACTCAGGGTGAAGGCAGGTTCACCTGGACAGGT
>NW_007577846.1:551886-556696 GCF_000690725.1 Stegastes partitus | reverse complement strand
TGGACTGTGTGGGAGGAAGCCGGAGAACCCGGAGAGAACCCACGCTGCACGGGGAGAACATGGAGACTCCACGCAGAAAGATCCCGGGTGTCCTCACCAACGCAAACCGGCGACCTTCTTGCTGTGAGGCATATATACTTACATGACAAATTTAAATATTTAAAGACATTTTTTTTATATCATATAATTTTAGCTGACTAATTTTAATATTAAGGCTAAGACCCAAAAATGTTGTGTTTTATACAAATGTACCTCGCTCATATAAGTACTGTTGTTAAGACCCTACAATACTATTTTTTATACTAATTTGAGCTTTACAGCTAAAACAAAGCAATATTATTTATGATCACATTTAAACAGCAAGTTTGAATATTAAGCTTTAGACCTTACAATACTATATATAAAACAAATTTATTGACTAAATATTATTATTGAGACAGAGTTATTTCTTGCACTCATTTAACTGACTCTTTTAAATATTTGTCGGACCCTACAATAATATGTGGAATTCAGATTTCTTAGACTAAATTAAAACATGAGGTTAAAGCTCTACAATAATATTCTAGTTTTAACAATAAATTTGACTCCTTACAATCTTCTGTATGATGCAGATTTACTTCAGTGATTTAAACATTGCAGTTGAGGCCCAGCAAAATGACATAAACCATAAATGTACCAGACTGAACACTTAAAGATGTAAGATACAACTTTAGCTGATTAATTTAAATAACAAGATCCCACAATATCACTAATAATGAAAATATGTCTGACTGCCTTCGATAACCAGTTTAGATATTAACATTAAGTTCTATAATATTATCTATAAAACCAATAACCAAACTGACTTTAACATTAAGACCCTACGATGTTATAAGTAATGTATCTGACGACTGTCGATATATTAAGGCTAAACCTCACAAAATTAAATGTAGCTCAGATTTACTGACTAATTAAAGTATAAGAGTGAAGCCTTATAATGTTAAATGTAATATAAATGCAGCTGACTGATGTAAATACAGCTGTTAAGACACTATAATATGAATTCTGATGTAAATAACTCACAACCATCCCTGTTAAATATAATACACATTTATGTAAAGGACTATCAACAATGCAGAAATATACAAAAAGAAAACAAAAAAAGAACTTTTTTAATGCGTCAAAAACCAGTCTGGTGTCATAGTGTACAGGATATAATGTATTGGCTTTATTCGCTATTTTATTTGTGTTTTTTAAATGAATAGTAAAGTGAATTTAGTTAGATCATATTAGGAAAAACAATCTGACTGTTCATTCAGTTCTGCTACACTTCATAATTGATTTTAGGGGTTGATAATCAATAAGACTGAGTTATTATTGGTGTTTGTATAAAATTCTCGTTCTAGTCCACGATGAGCTCTTGTTTTGAAAATCCTCACCGGAAACGCGCCGTTCGCCTCGCCGCTCGCTTGACGCTTCGTGCCGCAGCGGCAGCAGCAGCAGCAGCGGCGACACCGACTCCCGGAGAGACAGAGGCGGGAGGAGACGCAGCAGGACTCCCGCTAGGACGTCTTCTCCAGATGCCACCGGACACCGACGGCGGCCTCGGACCGGACGGACGGACAGCGGCACCGCGACGCACGGGGCTCACCGGGAACATGGCGGCGGAGACGACGAGCCGCTCGGAGCGTCGATAAATCAGCGGAAGGACGCGGCCGGCGGCGGCGGAGCATCACTCGGCTCAGGTCAGCGACGAGCGGCGCGACAGCCCGATCAGCTCGGATCGATCACACGCATCGATGCAGATCAGTATGTAAACGTGGATCGGTGGCCTGTTTTATGCATTTATATGAAATATCAGCGTCTGCTCAAATTTAGCAATAATCGCATACACTGTAAAAACACAAAACAAAAGATAAATGTTAAATAAATATATCTATTTTCCCTGCTTTGTTAAATTACAAATACTGACTAGTAAAAAGACAAATAAATGAAATAAAGTAAAATTCTGATTGTGAAAAAAAAAAATGTCCAAAACTATAAATAATCGTCATCATTTCCTTTTTAAACAAATAGTAATTTTTTTTTTCAGTATGTGATTGAAAATGTTTTATCATCAGCATAAATAAATAAAAAAATGAAATGAAATCATAATATCACAGATATTTTTGCCTTTATTTTATAAATATATTTGTTTTAAAGACTGGAAAATGAAAAAAACATGTTTAAATGTTAATTTTTATGACCTCTTATGTTTCTCTTTCAGTCCAACATGATGTTTTATTCGACCCAGTTTTGTTCAGCTACAGATCATATCTGCTGAAATCACTGACTGACATGAAAACAGGCCAAAGTGTTCAATGAGCCACATCAAAAATTCTTCTTTTTTTTTTAAATTTCTGTTTTTACAAATCATACTTTGTTCTTTTACAGTGTTTGACTATGAAGCCACACAGTTTACTGATGTACAGACACTTACTGTTATTATATAGAATGACAGTAAAGAGGAGCGGTTTTTACCTGGTGTGTTAAATTACAGATCCTATCTTGTAAAATCACTAAACATTTTTTAAAATTAATTCACATGTTAATTGTAAATTGTTCACATCAAAAGTCTGTATTTTTGCAAATAGTTTGAACTATTTTAACTGTGTCGAAATCATCAAAACAACAATCACATTATTTTACACATATGAACTTCTATTTTAGGGGGAATATTATGACTATTAGGTCTTGGTTTTAAAAAAAAAAGTATTATTTAGTAAAATCCCACAGAAAAGGCATTTAATTACATGTTTGCTTTAAAAGAAAAAAGACCAAAAATGTAAATAATGTCCACACAAAAAAAGTATTTGTATTTTTACAAGCAGTAATGTATGCTTTTATAAAACAATTTTTGCTGTTATTAAATCAGCTGAAATGTGTTATTTTACAGATACTTGCTGTTGTTTGATAGAAAAAATATGAATATTAAGGACTAAAAAATGCTAAATTGTTGCTTTACAGTTTTCCAGGTTTTTTTTTCTGATTATATTTTAAAAATGACAAATAATATCTTTTAAATCACATAGAAAAGTATTAATTTACCTGTAAAAAAACAACAACAAAAAAGAGCCAAACTGTGAATAATGTTCACAATAAAAATCTGCATTTTTGAGAAACAGTCATTAATTCTTTTACAACATTTAGCCGTAGAGCGACACGAGTTCAACTGTCCTGAAATCAGTCGGAAATATTATTTGACAAATATTTACTGTTTAGTGGAGGGAAAAAAATCTGAATATTAAAGACTGAAAATAGTCATAAATAAATAATCAAAATTCAATACATTTCACAGTTATTTTACAGTTTTCAACTGTTTTGTTGAATTAGAGATAATATCTATTAAAAGCCCAAAAAAAGAAATTCACTTACATTTTTAGCGACCCAAATCATGAATCATGTCCAATTTTAAAAGTATTTGTATTTTTATAAATAATAATTTTTTAAAAAGAATCTATTAATTTACATGTTAACTGACAAAACAAAACTGTGAATAATGTCCAACTTTGATCTGCAGCAGTTTGGTGTTAGTGCAGGAAGCCAACAGTGTTTTTGTCTGTATGTCTGCAGAGGCGATGAGGGGAAACCTGAAGGCAGCATCCCGTTTCTAAGCAACGACGACGCTGGTGCGCATCATGGGCTACAAGGTAACGCCGCCGTCCCGAGCTCTGCTGGTGAAACCTTCCCGCCGTTTGGAGTGTGCGCGCTCACAGCTGTGCGTTCTGTCCAGATGACTCACGGCAGCAGCTGCTGTAGGTGTCGCGGCGCTCTCAGCTCGCGCAGGTTCGACCCGCCGAAAGCAAAGCTGCCAAACACGCAGAGCTGCGAGGAAACGACAGCGTGGAACACGAGGGCAGCTCGGCAACAGATTGTAGTAAACAGAGAAAACACACGTTTGTTTGCTGTCGCCGGTGGAAGAAAAACAACACGTTTAGCAGTTCTGACAGTTTCTCACGGCTTTCGTCCAACTGTAGCTCAAATTTGAATCAATTTTCAAGAAAATGAGCAGAAGAAAAAGCAAATGAAGCCTCTGAAGGCGGCTCCGCAGGCTGAAGACATGTTAGATGTTTCATGTGAACACCTGCAGCTCAGACCAGTGTCCACACAACTTCTAGGTTTTTTTTTTTACAGAATGTTGTTTGAGAAAATGGTTTATTTTTAGAGAATTGTTCAATGAGACGTGAAGAGTGAAGTGATTTAGATGAATTTGATGGATTTAGATGAGTTGCTCACAGACGAGTAGTTCAAGGACCGTCGGAAGGTTGAAAACTCAGTCGTTCGTTTCCGTGTTTTGTAGTTTTTTCTTTTTAAACCTACCTGGACTTTTAAACCAGTTAAACCAGTTCACTGAGTGTTTACTCCAAAGTAAAATGATAAATACTATAAATGAAATAGTCATTTATTCTTCAACAAAACACTACACTGTAAAACTACACTGTTTTCACTGTCATTAAATCATCTACAAATCGTGTTATTTCACAGATACCTGCTGTTATTTGAAGGAAAAAAGTATGAATATTAACGACTGTAAATGGTGAATGATTAACAGTTGTTCCCTTTTGTTAAATGTCAAATAACAGCTCATAAAATCACAGAGAAGATTTTATTAATTTACATGTTAACTGTAGAAATAAACAAAAAACACAAACTGTGAATAATGTTCACATCAAAAAAATCTGTATTTAAAAAAAATAGTAATTAATTCTTTTAGAAAATTAACCATAACTATTTAAACTATTTTAACTGTATTGAAGTCATCAAAAATCTATTTATTATTTGATAAGAGAAG
>NW_007577846.1:547277-550207 GCF_000690725.1 Stegastes partitus | reverse complement strand
GACGGTTATTATTATTTCCTTTGTAGTTAATCTCATTGAGACACGAGGTTTCATCCTCAACCTGTTTGATCGTTGCATCACTGCGGCTGCATGTTCGCAAAAAATTTAACGAGGAGGACCGACCAATCGCTGCGCTGCTGCTGACACGTGCATCGCCACCTAATGGATTAAAACACACACACACACATTGCAGCAGCACACACACACACACACACTCCTACCTTTTAATCACGAGCAGTTTTATGACTCCATAAGTCCTCTGCGGTCTCTGTGTGTGAAACGCTATCTCTGCGAGGACCGGCTTCAGTCGAGCTCCGCATGCAACGAAAATAGGACGCAGAGAAATGTGAATGTTTATACATTTTAAAATCAAACAACATAAAGGTTTTTTAAAAATGTAGCAGGACCTCTGTCGGTAGCATGAATGGATCCTACTGCAGCAGATTGTCGACTGCAACATGACATCTGGTGAATGTTATTAATGTGTGCACGCGACGTAAATCTGTGCACATTTACTGCCCTTAAGGAGCATATATATATATATAAAAAAAGAAAGAAAAAGAAATGCATCTGTAAAGCGTAAAGAATTGAATTTTAGTGTGATGTTTTGATTCAAGGTCAGTCTGAGTCATGTGATGTCCTCTGAAGTGATGAAAACACGCGTGTGTTTGAAGGCAGAGGATTTAGTGGCGTCTTTAAGCAGATACCGACAGACGCCGCCATCTGTCTCTGCAGTTTGATCTGCAGGCCTTACACCCATTCACCCATTCACCCATTCACTCATTCATTCATTCATTCATTCGTCGTGCTGGTTCACTCTTACGTCACCTTGTCACACACTGACGTCATTCAAAGTGCTTTACAGGCAAAAGATTATGTGAATATATAACAGATAAAACTACAGCAGAGTAAATTTCTATTAATTGAATTAGATAAATACAAAAACTGTGAACGAATTGATCGACTAGAACAGCAGAAATAGACAAAATAACAACAACAACAACAACAATAATAATAATAATAATAATAATAATAATTAAGTAGAATAAAGCGGTTCAGACCAGACTTTATGAATGACATTTGGGCCAAATCTAAGTTCATCTCGTTCCAGCAGCATAATTTTCGTCGAGTCCAGTCTGAACTCGGGGCTCCTCCAGCTGACCTGCACATCGTAGAGACCTCCCAGACTTCAGGAAACATATTTCATCCTGAACATCTGGACGTTGCAGTTGTACCACATTCTTCTTTGTCAAACTGCTCAAGCTGCTGTCAGGTTGCTCTGGGATAGGGAAGTAACTTTTCAAGTCCAGCTGCTAATTTTCTGTCAGACTGAGATCCAGAGTCTGACTCGTCCTCCAGAACATTCACCTTGTTGTCTTTAAACCAGTTCTGTAACATTTGCTGTTCGCTTCAGCTCATCGTCTTACTGGAAAACAGATCTTCTCCAGGTCTCAGTTCTGCTGCAGACTGCATCAGGTCGTCCTCTAGGATTTCCTTCTACCTTTACAAGCCTTCCAGGGCTGCTGCTGAGAAGCATCCCCACAACATGATGCCGCCACCACCGTGTTTCACATCATGATGCTGCCACCACCATGTTTCACAGTGGGGATGATGTGCAGTGTTTGGTTTTTGCTAAATATAGCTTCTAGTCTGATAGACAAAAAAACTAAATTTTGGTCTCATGAGATAAAAGAACCTTCTTCCACTTGACTTCAGAGTCCCATAACGTTTTGACTGGTAAAAAACAATTGTCTCTGCCAACTCAGCTGCTGAAGCTCGTAACTTCTTCAGAGGACTCATCAGTGTCTTGGTGGCGTCTCCTCCTCGTCGATTTCTTTCTCAGTTACTCAGTTTTTGAGGACGACCTGCTCTCGGCAGATTTATACATGTGCCATAATCCTTAAATGTCCTAATGATGGATTTAACTGGACTCCAGGAGATGTTCAGTTTCAGAGTTTTCTTGTGTCCATCAGTTGACTTATGCCTTTTAAAAACCTTTTCACAGAGTTGCTGTAAGTGTTCTTTTATCTTCATGGTGTAGTTCTATGCAGGAGCACTGATTCACCAGTGACGGGACCTTCCACTTACAAGAGTCTTTATGCAATAATCTACTAAAGACATCTTCACTGCACTGACATGATCTTTACTTTACTAGCTGTGTGATGTGTAGCACAGATTAGTGGCACCTGTGTTGAATTAGTTGGGTCACTTTAAAGGAGGTGAATACTGATACAGTCACTTATGTGTTTGTTGCATTTTAGAATTTTAATTATTTGACCTTACTTTGTGGAAATTTGTTTTATTTTGGCACTAAGTGTCATTTTCTTTGTATAGTCTTGTCGAAGACTTCTAAGGAGGTAAACAATTTTTTTTTTTTATCAGCACCGTATCTCGTCCCAGATTATCCGGCTTCACTACCTACGATACCAGAGAAAAACAAGGACCATCGTGTTTCAGAGGCTTGGCATCGATTTCCTGAAATCCCAGCTGTATTATTTAGATTTAATCAGCGTCTCCAGCCTTCTTCTGATACTTATCCAGGGCAGGGTCGTGGCAGTAGCAGCCTGAGGAAAGGAGCCCTTCTCTTTAGCTACTTTCTTCAGCTCCTCCTCTGGGATCTGAAGGTGTTTCCAGGCCAGATGGGATATATAATCCTTCCACCTTGTTCTGGTCCCCTCCCAGCTGGGCACGACTGGAATACCTCCACCGGGAGGGCTGGTGGAGTGCTGTTTGTGTTCCTGTGAATCTTATTGCCAGGAGGAAAGTGGCTCATCGTTGTTCCTCCCCTGGCAGCTCAGTCAAACCTGGAAGGCTAAAAGATAAAACAAAAAGACTTGATTTAATCAGTGAAACCTCTCCCAGAGCCATTAGGCCTGAGTGAGATCTTTGTCGGATGAATCAGTGCACTTCTGCATTTAAAAAAAAAAAAA
>NW_007577846.1:536157-543112 GCF_000690725.1 Stegastes partitus | reverse complement strand
CCTGCACTTCTGCCATTAATATTTGTCACATCACTGTTCACTATTAGTAGCTAAATCAGGCATGACTTCTCAGTTGCGCAGAGAAGCACAGATTGATTGATTGATTGATTGATTGATTGATTGATTGATTGATTGATTGATTGATTCAGATTCTGTTTCCAGAAAACAATTCGTCTTTGGCGAAACAATAATTGAAACATGTAGAATGATGTGATTTTAATGAAATGTCATGATTTTAAGCTTGGATTGGGTTAAGTTTTCATCTGCAATGGGAAGATTGATTAGTTCAAGGACCATCATAAAGTTGAAAATCCCGTGATTTGTTCTGTTGTTACAGTGTTGGGCTCTGATAAATGGTGTAATTTTGCTAAGTGAGCCTTTCAACCCCCCCAGCAGGTTAAACAAGGAAACAATGATGGAAACCACCGACAGTCTTGCCCCTAAGGAAGCCATAAACAGACAGAGGTCATAAATAACAACATGCTTTTGAGTATTTGGGGTGGAATGCTGTTTTTTGCCTTGTTGCTTGTTTTTAAAGGACTTGTTCGCCCTGCACCAGACGAGTTTGAGGCTGCATACTTGTCAAGTACCTGCTGCAGGAATCGCTGAGTCATGTTAGCCCACCTTCCTGCCTGCAGGGATTTACTTTGGCTCGGGGATTACATTTCGTTGTATCACTACTGGTTTTGTGAGGCTGAAACGCACACTTGAGCACTACCAGCTCAGCCACAGGGCTAAAATACAACTCTCTGGGCTGTCAGCAAGGTGTTAAAAAAATGATGGTGATCTGTGAATGTTCACGTTGATGTTACAGGATTTTGCATCTGCCGTTGTTCTTTTCTCTTGAATAGTTGGAACCCAAAGTGAACCCAAAGTATACCTACACCATTGGCTTCAGTTTTCATCCAGCGAATTTAGCCTGTGCTTGTTTACGCTTTGACAAATTTGCACCGCTAAAGTCAAATTATCCGTAAGCAGCTCCTGTTTGTAATGAATCCATGGCTGTACACAAGACTGTCACTGGATTACTGGGATGCTGAAGAAAACCTAAAAACATGATCATTCTCAGGCAGGTTCTGCTGTTGTCTCTGTCCTGGGATGTGTCAGAGAATTTAGGAACCGCTTTTGTTGCTCACTGTCTCCTCCTTGTTACATATTAATGTTGATTCCTGTTACGTGAGAATAAGGAAACTGGAGCCAAAGACAGACACACAGCAGGCAGGCAGGTTGAATAAACAACTCAGACAACACCAACAAAGCAGCAAAATTAAAAAAAAAAAAAGGCTTGCCGGGTCGCAAACAACCGACGGCTGGAGTTCTCAGAACAATCCAAATTCAAGTCCAGCAGAAGATAAGAAAAACAAGGCGAAACACAAGAGCACGAGGTAAGACGCAAGATACACAAGACTGTCAACAGGTGGGTGAACACAGTCGACAAACAGGAACGGACTGGCAACGAATAAGAAAGACACAAAACCGTATACACAGTTAAATAACTCTGAAAGAAGAAATTAATGAGGGCCGACAATCGAAAAAACTGGGGAGATACACAAAAGGAGGAGGGAGAACCACAAGAGACACTTGAGGAAAGGGATCTTTAACAACAATATTGACTAAACAATTTAAAATAAACTGGAAACGAAAATCATAATAGCCAAACAGAAACACTCAGGAGCGAGGCTCAAAGCAGGAAAAACCAGCAAGGGTATTCTGGAAGGCTCTGATGTGACAGAACCCCTCAGGACCTGCGGGCTGGTTGAACCGCATACTGATGGATACCGAAAGGCAGGTCGGACTGTGTTTCTCAGGCCCGGTGTTTCCCAGAAGGGCCGACTCAAGAACAGCGGTGTCAGAAGTTGACTCAGACTCTGGAACAGGGGCGACTTCTGGGAATTCAGACTTAGGGATGGGTGACGTCGAGCAACTTGGATCTGGAACTGGGGCAATGTCAGGGAACTCTTACTCAAGAAAAGGGTTGACGTCAGGAAAATCAGACTCAGGAACAGGGGCTATGTCTGGGAACTCTGACTCTGGAACGGGGCAACATCTCAGAATGTGACATCAGGCAGCCCTGACTCGGGAAGAGGATTGACGTCAGGCAACTCAGCGTTAGGGACAGGGGTGAAGCCAGGCAACTCAGTCTCAGCAGGGGCAATGTTGGGCGACTCAGAAACAGACTCAGGAACAACCAATGCCGGAAACAGGAACAGGAAGGATGTTGGCTGACTACTATGTAGGGGGAATGTTTACCAACACCGGAGCAGATTTGGCGTTGGCCAACTAAGGAACAGGTGAGATGTCAACAAGGTCGCAGGGCAGCAGAACCTCTACAGCACTGGACAGCAGTGAAGACGAAGAGCTGGGCTGCATCGAGGCACAACATCAACACCAAGCAAACTTGGTTCTGAAAGACTTCCCAGGAGGTACTTCCGGAGACGGAATCAGAACCGGCTGGTTCTCCACTCTCGGACGTGGGAGCTGGAAGTGGCAACGAGTTAGCTGGAGGGCTTGGGTTGTTTAAGAAATGCCTGATAGATGAGTTCCTCAGCTAAGGCTTCAGAGTTACTTGATTGCCTCAATGCGTCAAATTCACATTTTTATCTGCGGTCAGGATTCAGGCATGTCTCAAAACCACTGAAAAGAACTGATGTGCAGTCTCATATTTTATTCACAAAGGTTTTGAACAGGGATGCAGGTTTTGAACTGTTTTCTTAACCGACTACCGGCAGTGTTATCAACATATATATATTTCTTCTGCGTTTATTCTTGTTTTTATTCATCTCTTAATATTGTTTCGGTGTGGAACAGGTACACAAAGCATTTCACTGCGCGGTATACCGTGTATGACTGTGCCTGTGACCAATAAATCCTTGAATCCTTCAGTTAATCATTTGTAAAACTCATGAGATGTGTTTTGCTACAACAGCAAGCAGACTGCAGCTGGTTTTGATTTTAAGGGCCCTGGCTGATAACCATTAACCATCACAAAAGTCTTTGTCATGATGCCCGTTGCTAGCTGAACCCCCACAATGCGCTCTACTTGCCAACATGAACTGCCTGCAGTCCGAGTGAGCACCTCATCAGGTCACTACAGTATGAAGCAGGAAGATCAGGGAGTACAACTAATCTAAAATACATTTTATTATTAACAGCAATTAATCAATTAACTGTTCTTCATTAGTGTTAAAGATCTGTCTAACTTACTTTAGGTGATAATGTTACTTATTAAGTGCTTTGGTGTTTGGTCTTTAGCATTAACTGTTCTGTTGTTTCAGACCTCTAATGTTCATAAATTGGTTATTTTAAACATTTTAATGCACTCATTCATCCCTGTCGAAAGCTCTGCAGCAGCCCTGCTGTTATTTACAGCCGCTCGCTTCACCAAACTCATTTACTGCCATTAAATGTGACGGATAGTCGGGTCGAATGCAGGCGTTGCAGATGCATTGTGGGATAGAGGGAGAACGCCGACGCCTTCTTGGCTTCCTTCCTCCACTTCGCTCTCGTTTTTTCATTCTCTGCAGGCCTCTCTCGTCCCGATTCTCTTTCTCCATCTGTCCTCTGATGAATCGAGCACATCTTCCTCCTCCTCCTCCTCTTCCTCGCTGCTCTTTCTCCCTGATTTCACCCATCACCCGGGGCGCCGATGGCATCCACCGTTCTCCTTTGTGCTTCCACTCTCTGTGCTTACAGTACGAGAAGCCGGGATTCATTTTAAACTGCTGTTTTCTTTGGTTTGCGTTTGAATCAAGTGACCAGAGTTGTTGCAGAAACAGAGCGCGTGCACATAGTGTTCACATTTTTGCTCTGTGGATTTTTTACGTCGGAGAATATGGAGCGTCACTAAAGTCGTGGAAGTAATTAACTGACATTTAAAGGTAGATTCATCAACGGAAAGGACCAGAGTGTCGCAGGAATGCAAACAAACAAAAAGGAAAATGGGAGTTTAAATTTTTAAATACCTGGTTTAAACATCAACTACATTTTTAAAATTGAGTTCTCTTGTAAAATCACATTTTGCAGTATGTTTTTAAATTCCATCATTTATTTAAGTAATCTGATGTGGGGTTTAATTTGACCTAGTTATTGATGCGCCCTCTTTTCATTACTTATTTAAATGTGAGTTCATAAAAATACTCAGTCATCTGGTTTATTTATTGACGGACTAATTAATTCATTATTTCCTTGCCAACTGTTGACTTTTGCAAATAAAATAAAAGAAACACAGAAATCGCAAAAACGTCTCTGCATCGATAAATAGAGAGGCTGGTGCAAAAATAAAACTATTTTTGCATTTTTGTTTGTCTCTCCCCACTGATGTTACCATTTCTGTGACGCTGTAAATAAACGGTTTTGTTTCCACACCTGAATAGTCAATGTTGTCATCAGTGTTCTATCAGCTGCAGCACCAGCATGTAAACAGACCAAACATAAAAACACGGTTATTTGATTTCTGCATCACCAGCTGAATGCGTGTTGTTGACCAGGTTAGCTCCACAGCATCAGTTACCATGGAGACCAAGCAGGTAAAAAGACCTCTGTGACACTGAAAACTCTGGCTTTAGGCTCAACATACCTGCTAGCCCACTAATCTCTCTTCATACTTCAGCCCTCAGATGTTTGGTGTAATAAGAGCTCGATGGATTAAACGCTTCACTTCCTCCTGTGTTTGCTGCTGCTTCCTGTGCAGATCCCCGGGGCGGCGATGGACCGGGTCAGCCTGCTGTGGCGTCTGAGGCGCCGGGCTCGCCGCGGAGCGCTCTGCATGGCCTTCTTCTGCATCTCCATGGCGCTGCTCTACGCCCTCTGCGCTGAGAACAGCGTGCCCGTCACCGACGCCATCTTCGGCATCCGGGCACGAACTCGGGCTCAACCTCGAGCGCATTCAGTCATCAAGGTTGGTGGATGTTTACGGAAAACTGACGACCAGTGAAGTCTGGTGAAAGTGCTTTTGTTGACGTGCAAACACAAGTGAGATGGTCAAGTTCAGTTATAGTTAATGGTTTATACTTAGATTATTTATTAGACCAAAAGGTATCCTTCAGCTACAAAAGGCTGGAAAAGACTGTGTTTAAGATGAATTTGAACTATTTCTATATTTATTTAGCATTATTACAAAACATGCAGTGTATCTTCACATCAGTCTTTACTTGCTGTGAGTTCCTCTTTGTGTCCATCTCCAGCTCTTTGAGGCTGAAGGCTTCCTTCCATCACTCTGGTCTTCAGTTCTTCGGTTCTCGATGGGATTCATGTCTGGACTCAAACACACTGGTTTTCTTTCCACTCTTTCTTCTTCACCACTTTGGCTGCATGTTCCAGATCATTGTTGGAAGGTCCAGTGCAGCTCAAGGCCAAGTTCTCCTGCAGATAAGCCGAATGTCGTCCTCATTTCTCAGCTGAAAAACTCCCCTGAAGCATCACATTCCCACCAACACGTCAGACTGTGAGGACAGCGTTCTTGTGGTTTAATGCTTCTCCTTTCTTTCATCTATTTTCGTCTCATCCGAACCACAGAACTGGTGACTGGAAGCTTTCTTCTTTGTCCAGCTGGTCCTCTGTGGAGACCAGCCTGCTTCAGTGTCTGATTGAAACATTGCTACCAGAACTGATCATCAGGATGATGTTGGTTCTGATCCTTGGATTCTTCTCACCGGCGCAAGAGTCAAAAAACAAAGCTCCTTGTACTTTCTAATGATGCTTTTCACTGACACCTAAAAACCCTTGAATATGACTTCACAGTCTTTCCGTGTCTTGCGATGCACCACCGGATGTCCACACTGAGCTCTTTGGGTTTTAAACATGACTTGTTATTGATTCCTTGTTTAAAGGGTTTTGAACGCTTCAGAACATTAGCAGGACGTAGAAACTGCATTTTCTCAAATGAATAATTTTGGACATGGTAATTTTAGTAAGAATGGTAAAAAATATATAGAAAAATTTTATTACCATCTCTAACAAGGTGTCTTTCTGTATATTTGTGCCATTTCCAGCCAGAAGAAACATATAAAATCCACCGCTATGAATAGCTAACAGTCGTCTTTCGTTTTTCCTCTGGCGCCCACAGGTGCTGAGAGGCGGAGCCAAGCCCATGTACATCGATCCTCAGAAGCTCCCGGGTGTCGTCCCAGGTGACCCCCACCGTCCAATCCCCGTCCTCTCCTCTCCCAACCACACCCACGACGGCGGGGAGTCGCCGTCGAAGCGACGGTCGAGGGAGCGCGAACCCTCCGGCTTCTTCAGCCGGCTGCTGCCGCGCCCCTTCACGCGAGCGCTGGAGACCCTGTTCGGAGGCCGGCGGAGGGGGGAGCTGAGCGGCAGGGGCGGGGACGCCGAGTTCTTCGGGCCTCACGGGCTTCTGGGGGAGGTGTGGGACGACGAGATGTCCAGCAGCATGCTGGGAAGCAGGCTGAGGAAGGTGGTGCAGAACTACCAGGTGAGACTGACCTCAGAGCTTCACCTGGTCCTGCAGCTCCAGGAGGTTCAGAAGCTACAAATATGTCCGTTTCAAAACTGTAGCTCTGTTTTTAATTAAAATATGTTGGCACAATGTAAGCATTAATCCTCCTTCAGAGGTTTCTGGGCATTTTTCATATTCCTGTCACATTTGTCTCACTGTAGTCTCATGTTTCACTGCAGTAAAAAGTCCTGCAGCTCCATCAGAACATGAAGAAGCAGAGAGAACTCAGAAACGTCTTCTCTGCTGTATGACACAGAACAACATCAGTCATTGAAATATGAATTACTTTGATTATTTAATTTGTCCAGGTTGTAAAAAAGAATGGAATTTGCATGTCAAACATTTTTTTAAGTGCCCACAGGTGTTACCATTTAGAGAGAATAAAGGTGGCTCCATATACTAGAGATATTTTACTATTTAGATTTTAAATTGTTTCCGTACTTGTTCTGTGTAAACACTGCCTGCCTGTTGGTCACCGCTGAGTCAGTCGTGGCTGCT
>NW_007577846.1:513176-535872 GCF_000690725.1 Stegastes partitus | reverse complement strand
AGATATTTTACTATTTAGATTTTAAATTGTTTCCGTACTTGTTCTGTGTAAACACTGCCTGCCTGTTGGTCACCGCTGAGTCAGTCGTGGCTGCTCAGCTGCTCCAAGATCTCCGACTAGAATGCCAGAAATCAAACAAAAACAGAAAACAAAAGAGGAAATTTAAATAAATTGGAATTAGCGTGTTCAACAGGTGTGGGGAAATTTTGTGGCTCTACATACTACATAGATAATTCACTACTTACATTTTTGATTTGCTCCCATATTTGTCTCTTCTTTGCTGTTTAAACACTGCCTGCAGTTCAACCAAAAAGTCCCCAAAAAGATTTTTGTCACGTGACTGTTGGCCACAGCCGAGTCCCTCATGACTGCGTGGTTCTGCCGTAAAACGCAGAGTTTTTTGTTTTTTTTATAGAATCTCTTTGGAACAAACGTTTTATTTTTGGTGAATTTTTACCTTAGTCTAGTGGTTTTGATGAAATGTTACGATTTTTTATGCTTTCGTGTCGGCCAACTAATCGCACACAATTAGTTCAAGGACCATCGGAAAGTTGAAAATCTGATGGTTTGTTCTGTTTTTACAGTTTCTGGCTGATTACGGGTGTGCATTTTTTTGGGTTTTGTGTTGTTTTTGAAGGTAACATGCCTTTTAAAGCCCACGTGTGTCTGAACTTGTGTGTATATTTGTTTAAACTCAGACTGAAGTCTTGTGTGTTTTTTCCAGGCGATGAATAAATATGGAGTCCAGTTGTCGGGCCCCGGCGGTGTCTCCAGCCGGCCCAAGCTGAGCGGTCCTGAGCTCCTCTGCCAGCTAAAGGACAACGTGGAGGTCATGACTTTGACCGCCGACCTCCAGCCCTTCTCGGCGCTGCCCTGGGCCGCCCAGCTGCCGCCGAAGCCGCTGACCTCTGACCTCGGGCCATACAAGAGTTGCGCTGTGGTGTCGTCGGCCGGGTCGCTGCGCTACTCTGGGCTGGGCAAAGAGATCGGTGAGAGATTTCTTACATGGATCTTTAACCTTTCACGCCACACTTTTGCGTCCAAACTCGCATCACGTAGTTCTTGGCTCCACCTCAGTTCACCAGATCTCAGAAAGTCTTCCCACATGACCACCTCAGATTGGGTGAAAACATCTGGGGATGGAGGTTTATCATCAAGATGGTATCACTCCAAACTTTAGGGTCATAACTGTGATAGTTTTTGCCAAATTTGTAACGACACACTAACTTTGGATGACAGTATCTCAAGAAGCTTTTAAGGTACAGACTTCAAATTTGAGAACACAGTTCCTCCATACTAGAGGTGTTTAAATCCCTCATTACAGGTCCCTCAGTGCATATGCTGAGATTCTATGGCCTGGTCAATGTCAGGAAATATTAGCGCCATCTTTGTACACTGATAAAACATACAGGATTTACAACAGAAGTCAGAAGTTTTAATGTTACGTGGTCCAATATGAGATATTTCAATATATAAATTCACCAGAAACAGACTTAAAACTACCACAAAGAGACAAAACCACCACAAAGAGACACAAAATTACCAAAAAGCGACGCAAAACCACCACAAACAGACTAAAAGACACCAAAAAGAAACACAAAACCATCACAAAGAGACACAAAACAAATGCAAACAGACACAAAACCACCAAGAAATACCAAATTACCACAATAAGTATAAAAATCTCCACAAAGAAACTCAAAAGTATCACAAAGAGACACAAAACCACCAAAAAGAAACACAAAAATACACAGAATCACCAAAAAGAGACACGACACAAACACAGAAAGACACAAAATCGCCATGAATAAATACAAAACCACCACAATAAGACTAACAATCACCAAAAAGAGCCACAAAACCACCACCAAGATGACACTTACAGCCTCTGAGGCATTGATCCTCAAAAATGGTAAGTATCACAACTTTACATACACTTTATGCTCCAGTTGCCAATGAATGAAAAGTCATATCAAGACATAATTGAAGTCATTTGAGGGAGATTCTTCCTAAGTTGTCATGGTCAAAAAATTAAAAAAGGGATTTTTTTTAGACGTCTGTTGTAAATCCTGTATGTCTTATGGATGTACAAAGATGGTTATTGTGTCCCTTTCCTCAGGTCTCATCACAAATTTGGCAAAAAAAGATGATTTTTAAAATATTTTTTGTAGCAAAGACTGTCACAGTTATGACCCTAACACTTGGTATTATGGCATCTTGATGATAAACCTCAATCCTCAAACGTTTTCAACCCGATCCGAGCCATCTGGTGAACTGAGGTGGAATGACGCGTGAATAAAATAATAATAATAATAATTTGTTCCCCAGTTTCTGAGTTGCGCAGTTTAATGATAAAACACATAAAAAACATCACATTGTCACACCACAAAAGATTGTTTTCCTTGATTTAAAGGCCAACATAAAACAATTTGCAAGTATTATCGCAGCAAATGACATGCGATGTTTCCAAGAAGGTTTTCACATACAAAGAATTTGGCTTTTTTTTTTGTATGTAGCACAAAAGATTTTAAAAAAATAAATCAAGTGTTGTCAATCCAAGATATTATAAACGTATTTACAATGTGCAGGAATGACCTTCGTTGAAATCCTCCTCCAGAAGTGTGTTTTTATTTTAACCACAGTCTGAAGCTTCTGCTCGGATGCTTCCACATGTGTAGTGGGATTCGTTTGTCTGCACCAAGGAAGCTACATTCTTTTAAAATCTGTATTTCCGGTCCGTTTTCTGTTCACATTGAGTCACTGCAGGCAAAACAGGAGTCTAGTGTTCTCCCCGTTGACCCCCTTTGTACGAGAGACGTCTGTAAAACAGTTTAATGAATGCACAAACTTCCCCAATGCCTCCAGGGGTCATTTAAAGCTATTTTTAGCTGCTCTGTGCAGAGTTGTGTGGGAACAAGCTTTAGACCCTCTGAACCCCAAAAAGGCACCAGTGGGGTTTTTTTAAAAGACGTTTATTCTTATCAGCCAGAAACTGTAAAAGCAGGAAGAATTTGTGGAATTTTTACATTTCTGTGAAAAGAATCGATATCCTGAAGAGCAGCCAAATCTCCGCTTAAAATCGCAGTACTTCATGTGAACCATTTTATTATCTCGTTTTGAAAATTTAAACAAAAATAAAAACAAAAAAAACGGAACTTGTTCTGCTCACTTCAGCACAAAGAAGAAACCATCAGTGATTCAACTGTGACCAACAATCACATGACAAAAATCCAGAGAGGAAAACAAAACACAATTAAATAAATGGCTCGAAAACAGTGAACAGAGGAGAAGCTGTTGGAGGACACATTCAGAACGGTGAAATGTCTCAGAGAGGCTGTAAACATGGAAATAGTCAAATATCTGTTGGAAAAATGTCATACGTGCTGATTCCAGTTAATTTAAATTAAACTTAAAGAAACTAAACGTGATTTTTTTTTTCTGATTTCTAACGTTCTCGCTCCGTCTTCATGTTGTTTGTTTGCATGAAGCTGCAGGACTTTAGATTGCAGTGAAACATGAGCCACAGTGAAGAAAAATTATGTGACAGGAGCAAAGAAAAACAATAAAAAATGCCCAGAAGGTTAAACCTCGAAGAAGAAAGCTCTCGTCTTTATTTCTGCAGCTCCAGCGCTTGAGAAGTATTTACAGTCGCCTTTAGATTTATCTCCCATTAAAGAAGGAAAACAACAGCTGTCACTGAAATAAGCTGAAACTGACAACAGTAATAATAAAGACAAATTTAATGAAAATCATGACATTGCTTTTGAATTGTGATTCAACAGAAATATATATATTTTTAAAAAGAACAACAAAAAAACAAAAACAAGCATGATGGGACCCATAAACTAACATTTTGAGCCGATCACTGCCTTCAGGTGTTTCCTGTAACTCTCAGTCAGACTCCTCCTGTTGACAGGTGTTCTGATTTTGGTCCACTGCCGGGACAGTTTTGTTTTTTTGTTTTTTTTATTCTTTTCAACCACAATTCAAAAGCAATGTCTTATTTCACTGAATTATAATTTAGCAAATTTTTATTTATTCGTACTTTTTTCATTTTCTGGTTATTTGAGCGACTGTTGTGAATTTTGTCTTTTCTTTAATAGAATACATTTGAGCATGACTGTATGAAGCTGCCGTGTTTTTCTCAAATAAACATGACGTGTAACTCTGTTCTCATCTGCATGTGTCGTCTCACCTTGAATGAAGCTGGGCGGCCTCGTTGTTTCAGAGACGCTCTTTTCTTTGAGGATTCGTCCCCAGTGTACAGAGTGACCTTCCTTAATTTAGTGACACCAGACTCCTAAATGCAGCTCTCTCCTCGCCGGTTAAAGGCTCCTCTGTGCAGAAACAGACCCACAAAGTCGAGCTCCTCCTAACACACATGTCGTTTCCAACCTGCAGACTCTCACGACGCCGTGCTGCGCTTCAACGCCGCGCCCACCGCCGGCTACGAGAAAGACGTCGGCTCCAAAACCACCATCCGCCTCATCAACTCGCAGGTAAAAACCGCAGGAACCGACTGTCGTGTAGTTAACAGTGCTGAACCTCGGCAGGCTTCACGGGGACGCTAGGAGCCGTGCTACAGCCCTGAAGTTACTGAGAATAGTCTTATAAAGTTCAGAAGGCAAATCTGAAAAAGAGAAAGTGTTGTGTTCTTGTTTTATGAATGAATGAAATGTTGAAATGCTCTCATCAGTCTGTCGTTATGTTCATCTGGAAAACAAGCGCAGCATTAAAATGGAGCCGCTTTGTGGTGATTTTGTGTCTCTGTGGTCGTTTTGTGTGTCTTTGTGGTGATTCTGTGGATTTTTGGGATTGTTTAGTGTTTGTTTTTGGTGGCTTTGTGTTTTTTTTTTAGTCGTTTTCTGTTTCTTTTTGGTCGTTTTGTGTCTCTTTTTGGTAATTTTGTGTCCTTTTGTGGTAGTTTTGAATCTCTTTTTGATGATTCTATGTTTCTTTGTGGTGGTTTTCTGTTTCTTGTTGGTGGTTTTGTGTCTCTTTTTGGTAATTTTGTGTCGCTTTGTGGTAGTTTTGAGTCTCCTTTTGGTGTTTTTTTTGCCTCTGTGGTGGTTTTGCACTTCTTTTTGGTGGTTTTGCATGTCTGTTTGGTAATTTGTGTCTCTTTGTTGTGGTTTTCTGTTTCTTTGAGGTCATTTTGTGTCTTTACATTGGCTTTGAGTTAGTTTGTGGTCAATGTGTTTGTGTTGATTTAAAAAAAATGATTAAAATGCTTTTTTTTAACTTAGAAAAATCTGAAACTCCTCAGTGGGAAACATGTTATTTCCAAGACAGCCGTCATGGTCAGATGTACACGCTGACCTTGTAATACATTACTCAGGCTTTTCTGTCCCGTGTGTGTTTTTAACTATAAATCAGTATTTATTGGCCTTAACGCCTGATTATAGGCTTTACTGTGGATATGGTGTCCTTCTCTCTCTCAATCTGTCTTCATCTGTCTTTTGCATTTCCTGGGAAAAGCCGGCCATTGAGTGTTTTTTGGAGGCAGCCTGGGACACAAAGGCAGAGATTCGTATTCATTCATATCCCCATAACACTCTATTCATGAAACCGCATGTGCTTTTAATATTTAAAGCATTCGTCCGGCACAGAGAGCTCAGTCCTGTCTCACTGCGAAGCCATCGTATGAGGAGCTTTTTCCACAGACGCAAAAAAAAAAGAAGTCCTATTTGTGAAATACTGATTATCTAAAATGGGGCCTCAGTAGAGGTGAACACCAGATTCCACAGGTTTTTGGGGGTTTTTTTCTTCCAGCTCTCCTTTCCCTCATCCTAACTCTGCTTAATATTGCTGCACAAGCCTTGGGTAGATCAGAGAATGCAGACTGTAATGCATCACTTGTAATTACGCTCATCTAACAAGCTCTCGAGGCCAAACGGAGGTAATGTCTATCCTGCAACGCATCAGTGTAATTGAGCTTTATTCGTCACATTGCAGGAAACGTGCTGCGTCGACAGCTTAAGACAAGAAAACAGGATGTGGAAAAGTTGCCAGTGATTAGCTTTGTGTGGATGGACTTTGTGTATTTGTGAGCGTAAACTTAGTCTCACAGAGAAACAGAAACACGTATAAACCGTCAGAGTAAGACCCAAGCAGTGTACAATCAGGACTATTGTGCTAAACAGTGGAAATCAAAGGCAGATTCATCAGATCCTTCTTTTCCCGCCAAGGAAGGCAGCACACTGTAATTACGTAGACATCAGCCTTTCCGACAGCCACCAGAGCGAGTTGTAATTTCTCCCAATCTATGTTAGAATGAGCACCTTTTACTCACTCGTGTTACTGGGACTCTGCTAAAAAATACAAGGAATAGGACACAAGACGGCTGTACTGCTCAGTTTGGTGGCTCCATGTGTCACCCAAAGCAGCCACGCCCTTCATTATGCATGACTTCAAGAACTAATAAAGTTAAAACAGGTGAGTTCCAAGAAGAATCACATCTCGTCCAGCTGTCTGGAGCGATGAAACTAGCCACAGAGACCAAAACTTTTTCTTTGTTCCAGGTTGTAAACATGGTGTTTTTCCTGTAAAGTTGGGCTTTTAACATGCAGGTTAATGGGGATTGACTCACTGTTGGAGCCTCTAGTGGACATTTAAGGAATTGCAGATTTTATTTTTCCAGGTGAGGCCTGATTCCAGAGTTTGAGAAGCCCTGTTATAAAAGAATTCTTCATAAATAAAGACGGTACTTGCTTATGCAGATGATGAGGTTGCGTTCTTATCAGATTACTGCTCATTATGAGGAGACGGCAAGTAGGCACTGATGAATACATACTACAGTTACATATGCAGTTGAAAACAGAGGTTTACATACACCGAATTAAAAGACATAAATCCTTTTTTTTTCTCACTGTCTGACATTAAATCAGACTAAACTTTTCCTGTTTTAGGTCAGTCAGGATTACCAACATTATTTATATTTGCTAAACACCAGAGTAATGAGAGAGAGAATTTTTTATTACTTTCTTCAAAGTCAGAAGTTTACATCCACTAAGATGCCTTCAAACTTTTTTTTTGGGAAAGCCCAGATGATGATGTCATGACTTTGGAAGCTTCTGATTGGTTCATTGACAACATGTGAGTTAACTGGAGGCACACCTGTGGATGCATTTTAAGGCACACCTCAAACACACTGCTTCCTTTGGTGACAACATGGAAAACCTAAAGAACTCAGCCGAGATACCAGGAAGAGAACTGTGGACCTCCACTAGTCTGGATCATCCTTGGGTACAGTTTCCAGATGCCTGAAGGTTCCACGTTCATCTGTTCAAACAGTTATATCAAGTATGACCACCATGGGAATGTCCAGCCATCATAGCGCTCAGGAAGGAGACGGTTCTGTGTCCCAGAGATGAAGTGTTTTAGTTTGAAATGTGCAAATCAACCCCAGAACAGAAGCTAAAGACTTTGTGAAGATGCTGCTGAAGCTGGTCAGAGAGTCATTATCCACAGTGGAACCAGTCCTGTACCGACATGGACTGGAAGGATACTCATAGAGGAAGAAGACATTACTCCAGAAGAAACATGAAAAAAGACAGATTACAGTTTGTAAATGCACACAGAGACAAAGAGCTTCATTAGTGGAGACATGTCCTGTGTTCTGATGGAACTAAACCCGAACCATTTGGCCTTAATGACCATCGTTACATCTGGAGGAAAAAGGAGGAAGCTTGAAGCCTGAGAACACCATCCCAACTGTGAACCCCGGGCTGGCAGCATCATGTTGTGGGGCTGTTCTGCTGCAGGAGGGACTGGTGGACTTGTGGAAGGAAACCCAAAACATTTGACCCAAGTCATGCAGTTTAAAGGCAACGCTACCAGATACTGAGGAGATGGATGTAAACTTCTCACTTTGAAGAAAGTAATAAAAAATCCTCTCTCTCATTACTCTGGTGTTTAGCAAATAGAAATAATGTTGGTAATCCTACCTGACCTAAAACAGGAAAAGTTTAGTCCGATTTAATGTCAGACAGTGAGAAACAAAAAGGTTTTATGTCTTTTTATACAGTGGATGTAAACTTCTGGTTTTAACTGTAAATACTTTCACAGCCACCAGCTTTCAGTTCAGCTGAAAATACTTGAAGGGCAACAGGTCAGCTGGTAAAACACTGGATGCTTCATCGCTACATGATGGTGGTTTTAAAAAAAAACTGGTTGCTGTGGAAACCATTTGGATCCTGCTGCTTTTAGTATCGTCCTCTTTTTTAAAATTTTTTTTAAATTAAGATATTTGTATTCGGTCATTTTAGTTTTTTAAACTCTTACATTGAGCCCATCGTGTGAAATGTGTCGTCGTAACGTTCGGTGTGAACCAGACTGAGAGGGAAACGCTGCACAACATGCAGCTCGTCTCTGCATTATTCAACACGCGTCTCCTTCGCATGTTTGGCATCGCTGTAAACTTTTGGCCGTTTTTCAGATGGACTGTGGGCGTTTTTTCGTGGAGGCAGAGATCAGCTGCTGGTGGGTGTTTTTAGATGTTTTTACAGCGAGTACAAGTCGCTAGGAGGAGCCGAAACAAGTGTCACGAGCG
Organism: Stegastes partitus; assembly: GCF_000690725.1. NCBI lineage: Eukaryota > Metazoa > Chordata > Actinopteri > Pomacentridae > Stegastes > Stegastes partitus. The sequence continues at coordinate 527,321 of NW_007577846.1, read as the reverse complement.
CTCGAGTGCTTCTTGAATCATCTCCACTCGCTTGTGTATTTATCTGTACAGCTACTACCATAGAGTGCTTTTTTTTTTTTTTTTTTTTACTGGATTTTTAATACTTTTTGCAGCATTTTAGGTTTTCAAGGCACGTTTGTGTGATTATTCTGAATATTTGTTGTGCCGAATTTAGTTTTACAGACAGATTTGTGGATTACATGTAAGAAAATAATAAAAATCACAACATCAGAGACCAAAGTGAGCCCTTCTGAAGGTGTAAATAATCAGTTTAATGTGATGTGAAACTGAGAAAAGCTGCAGCCAGCTCCAGATTATTAAACAAAATGGAGCAAACACAGACTTGTTGGAGGAGTTTTGTTCATTGGAGGAGTTTGTGTCCCTGTAGACGACAGAAAAGTCAAGAAACTGTTTTTTCTGTCAAGGAAATGTTGTTGGAGCTGTGGTGTTGGTATCTGAAATGTATCTGGAGCATCTGAATTGTGACGTTTTGTGCTTTGAGGCCGTGTGTTAGTACGATTCAGGACGAACGGCAGCCTTTTAAAGGACCGCTGTGGTGGTTTGGTGTCGCTTTGTGGTGGTTTTGTGTGTTTTGGAAATTGGTGTTGTGGTATTTCAAGTGGTCTTGAGTCTGTTTTGGTGATTAAGGTTTTTTTTTTTGGTGGTTCTGTGTCTCTTTGTAGTTGTTTTGTGTTGCTTTTTGATAGTTTTGTGTCTTGAGGGTTTGTTTCTCTTTTTGTGATGTTTTTGCCTGTTCTTTTTGGTGACTTTCTGTGGTTTTCATGATGGTTTTGAGTCTCCTTGGGGTGGATTCGTGTTTGTTTTTAATGGTTTTGTGTGGTTTTGGCATCATTTTGTGTCTCCATTTGGTGATTTTGAGTCTTGCAGTGGGCTGCAGGGTGGCGCAGTTGGTAGCACTGTTGCCTCGCAGCAAGAAGGTCGCCGGTTCTTTCTGCGTGGAGTCTCCATGTTCTCCCCGTGCAGCGTGGGTTCTCTCCAGGTTCTCTGGCTTCCTCCCACACAGTCCAAAAACATGTTGAGGTTAATTGGTGATTGTAAATTGTCCGTAGGTGTGAATGTGAGTGTGCTTGGTTGTCTGTCTCTAAGTGTAGTCCTGTGATAGACTGGTTACCTGTCCAGGTGAACCTGCCTTCACCCTGAGTCAGCTGGGATAGACTCCAGCCCCCCATGACCCTAATGAGGATTAAGCGGTGGATAGATGATGGATGGATGGAGTCTTGCAGTGGTTTTGTGTCTCTTTTTGTCATGTTTTTGTTTGTTCTTTCAGGTGGTTTTGTGTCTTTTTTGTGGTAGTTTTGTGATTCTTTGTGATGATTTTGTGTCTGTGGTGGTTTTGAGTCTTGTTTCTGTGATCTTGAGTCTCTTTGTGGTGGTTTTGTGTTTGTTTTTGTTGTTTTGTGTCTTTCTGTGGTAGTTTTGAGTCTGTTTTTGCTGATTTTTAGCATTTTTGTGGTGATTCTGCATCTCTTTGTGCGGATTTTGTGTCTCTTTTTGGAGGTTTTGAGTCAGTGTGCGGTCAGCCGGTGTGTTTGTGTTGACTATTAGATTATTAATAATGTTACATCCTCTTTCACAGGGAGCGATATAACGTACATATGTGCCTCAGTGTTAAAGTTAACCTTTCCATGTGTTACAGGTGATGGCGTCGGATGACCACCGCTTCCTGTCCAGCTCTCTGTACAGCTCAGGTGTTCTGGTGGCCTGGGACCCCGCCCCCTTCTCTGCTGACCTCACACAGGTGATGTTAACATTTTAAGTCTCATAGTGGTTGTTTTGTGTGTTGTTATGGTCATTTTGTGTCTCTTTGTGGTGGTTTTGAGTCTGTTTTGGTATTTTTGTGCCACTTTATGGTCATTTTGCATCTGTTTGTTGTGGTTTTGCGTCACTCTTTTGTGCTTTTGTGTCTTTTTGTGGGGTTCTCTGTCTTTGTGTGGACATTTTTCATCTTTTTGTGGTCATTTTTTGTCACTTTGTGGTGGTTTGTGACTTTTTGTGGTCACTTTGTGTGTATTTGTGATGATGTCCTATTTTTGGGGGGCGGGGGCAGTACTTTGTGTCTTTTTGAGGTGGTTTTGTGTCTCATAGTGGTTGTTTTGTGAGGATTTTATGTCTTTTTGTCCTCATTTTGTGTCTCTTTGTAGTGGTTTTGCTTCACGTTTTAGTGTTTTTGCTTCATTTTGTTGTGTTTTTTTGCCTCTTTGTCCTAATTTTGTGTCTTTCTGTGGGTTTTTTTTGCTATTTTGTGCAGGCTTTGTGTCTTCTTGTGCTGATTTTGTATCTATTTGTTGTAATGTTAGATCTTTTCTGGGAGGTATTTTATGTCATTTAGAGTCTAATAGTGGTGGATTTTAAGTATCTGTTATATTTCGCTTTTTGTTATTTTTGTGCCACTTTGCATCATTTTGTGTCTTTTTTGTGATGTTTTCCGTCTCTTTGTGACCAGTTTGCATCTTTTTGTTGTCATTTTCTTTTTCTATGTATGTGTGGTGATGTGTCTTCGTCTATTTGTGGTTGTTTTCTGTTATTTTTTGTTTCTTTACGGTGGTTGTGTGTCTCTTTGTTGTCACTTTATATCTTTTAGTGGTTGTTTTGTGTCTTTATAAAAAAAAAAAAAAGTAGCAGGTGGTCCAATAATTATTTCTAAATCTGCATAATTATTATTTTTTGGATATTTGCTACATCTTTAGAGCAAGGATGCAAATTCTAGACAGTTTTGTTAACCGATAATTAACCCAATCAATAGCATTTAATAACTGAAAGAGTTTTATCAACATATGGAAAAATGTCCACTTGATTCATTCCAGCCATTGATCAAGTGTTGTTTGTTAATGAGGCTGACTTACAGTCCAGGAAGTTGTTTAAAATTTGCAGCAGTTTGTTGCAGTTTGATGCGAACATGTTTGACTGTGTGTGTTTCCATCCTGCAGTGGTACAACCGGACAGATTACCCCATCTTCACCCAGTACCAGAGATACCGGAGGCTTCACCCGCTGCAGCCCTTCTACATCCTGCATCCTCGCTTCGAGTGGCAGGTCTGGCAGCGAATACAAGACAACATGGCTGAGCCCATCCAGAAGAACCCGCCGTCCTCCGGCCTGCTCGGTGCGTCAAACCTCTCTGTTCTGTGCTCATAACACACATGGCTGTTTTCCGTTTGGTGTTTCAGAAGCTCATTTCTGACCACAACTACTCCGACATAATTTTCAGTGGGTTTCCTGATCTGGTCGATGGTTTTGCTGCTGATCTGTTGGGGAGGATTGTGTGAGTGCTGCAGAACAGAGTGATGAGCATGGAGCTTGCAGAGATTACAGAAGTGCCGAGGTGTCTATATTCACTCAGGTTTCTGCTCCAGTTCAGACAGAGTTCAGTCTGAAGGTCGAGTTAAATCCTTCTGCACCAGCTGCAGAATCTGTGCATCTCAATCAGAAGCCGTCTCCTGCAGTCAAGGTGAAAAGAATGGGAGATAATGTTACAGGAAATACACAGAAACACTTTCTCATAATCACATTTCAGGGTTTCTTCCAGGAAATAAGAGGCGTGAGGCGCTCGCTCTATCCCCTAATCAAATCACATTCGGTTTTATTTATAAAGCCTCATATCACAGCTTTGGGGAGCTTCACAGTCTGGACATCGTTTGTCCTTTCAGCGCCTATAAAAAGTATTCGCCCCCATTGGAGAATTTCTCATTTTATTACTTTTCAACATCAACAATAATAAACATATTTCTACAGAAGCTTCTCTATAAATGCTAACAGATGCCAAGTGTACATGAAATTCCTGTTGTTTACCGTCAAAAATGACCAACAGTCTTTAGTTGTTGGAAAACACACGAGGTCATAATGTTTCCATATTAAAAAATGTCTCCTTGTAGTTTTAAAAAGCTGCAGATTGTTGTTTTTTCTTTTAGCTGCTAGCTTACTAGGCTAAGTGCCAGTGTTTGGCGCGGCATTGATGCTAATTGTGCTTCTATTGGTTTCCACTCAAGTAATTTCCCTAAATGATTTCATTTTTATTTAGTAAAACATTTCTTTACTCTAGCTGAGAGTGTGCTCTTACTTGTAGTAAACTGGTAATCATAAAGCTAACATAAAGCTGTGTAGCCTGTTAGCTTAGCTGACGTCTTACCTAGTTATCTAACTGGTAGTTTCTTGTTCGCTGATCATATTTTCCAGCTTTCTATCATATTTCCTGCTGCTTTCTATCAGGACAAACTGCACAAAGCAACACAGGAGCTCATACTGAATGTAAACACAAGGACATGCACCTCAAACTTAGTGAGGTTCACTGGCGCTAGCTAGAAACAACTACTGCTACTTTTGCTAGGCTAGTTGGCGATTAGCAGGACCAGATCATCTGCAGTTTCTCCTCCTTTGTAATCGGATGTAGCTTCATTCTTTATGTGGTATATACATTTCCAAACTGTTGGAGCATTAAATTGTTTATTCAAATACAGGAAACATTAAACACTGTGTAAATTAGCTGTAGCAAAGGATATCTCACCAGCTAGCTGTTATTAGCCACATTGCAGCTGCTGCAGTTTGGTTTTGTTTGTTTTTTTCACATAAATTACACATTTGTAGGGGATAAAGATTTTTAGGTAAAATGTCATTCATTCATTCATTTATTCATCTTCTCCCGCTTATCCGGAGTCGGGTCGCGGCCTTAGCAAAGTCGCCCAGACTTCCCGATCCACACACACCTCCCCCAGCTCTTAAATATCATAATGGAGTAATATGAAAAGACACCGTGCTAACAAACGAGAATCTGAAAAACAAAATGGCGCCGATTTAGTTCTTCCTGATTTCTTCTTGTTTTGTTTACTTGTTGTTTGTTTGCATTCTTGTTTTGAGGAACTAAAACTAGGTTCTGCTAACATTTGCACCGTTTCTCTTGTTTCACAGCACACAGCAAAGAAAAGCCTCTTAAACTCAACATAAATAGTTATATAGAGTTAATAAGTTTTTGAGGCTCCGCTGCTTTGGAGAAAACATTGGTTTTGGTGTAAGTAGTTATTTCCTGTGTTTCCTGCCAGGCACCGTCCTGATGATGTCTCTGTGCGAGGTGGTTCACGTCTACGAGTTTCTGCCGTCCCGGAGGAAGACGGAGCTCTGCCACTACTACCAGCGATTCTACGACGCCGCCTGCACGCTCGGCGCCTACCACCCGCTGCTGTACGAGAAGAACCTGGTCAAGCGCATGAACCAGGGCTCCGACCGCGACATCTACACCCACGGACGGGTGACGCTGCCCGGGTTCAGCAGGCTGAACTGCACCCAGGCCGCTGGAGGAGAACCCGACCACTGAGTGGAAGAACAGCGCATTAAGCAGAACCGTGCATGAAGAACAACGAGGACAGACGCATGAAAACTTCATAACCACTGCCGAACCAAAAGGAACGCTCTCTATAAATATTACATGTCGTTGCATCCAGGCTGTCAACACATCTGTTTGTCATCACACACAAACACAAACACACTCGAGTCCAATCAGCTGACACATGTGCCTGCTGTATACATACATATCCTTATGAGGACATTCCACTTAGAATTATCGCCCGTGAAAGGACCATACCACTGTTTCTGAAAACAACCAAAAGTCGTGTTTACTTGTCATTACTGCTAAACATTCACCTTTTAATCACCTTAGGATTAGAGGTTAAACATCCAGCATTTAAACCCTTAAGTTTGAAAAAAATACCACATTTTGGTGCAGAAGTGACAGAAATTAGTTTTTTTTCTGATTATTATCTCCTTAAATTTATCTTCAGGGCCCTGAAACACACCACATTTGTAAGGTTCTACAGTTTTGGTTGATGTCAACAAATCAGCTGACACCTCTTATGGTTAAATTATTAATGTATTGCTATTTCCAGTCAAGTGACTCTATACAGTTTATAAATACACGCTTACAATAATGATTCATTGCACATTAGGCCAACAAAACCCTAATATATTAAGCAGTTTCACATTGTTTTCATACTCGAGACTTAACTAAGAAACGTCATCCATCACAGTGAGCAAGTTCCTACATTTCTTATTGACAACAAACCAACAGTGTTTCAGACCATCTCTTAAAGAGCCCACATTCTGCACATTTACAGGTGTAGAACTGTATTTTTTGGAGCCTACTTGAATATGCTTCTGCAATTTGATGTTTAAAAAAATAGAATATCGTCCTCATACGTCACGTATCATAATAATTGCTGGAATAAGCTGAGCAGCGAAAAGGGAGACCCGTCAGTCGGGCCGAGTGGATCCAGGAAAGGACTGAGGAGAGGCAGGAGGGAGATGTTAGCCGGAGTCAGTCAGGGAATGCTTCATGAAGAGGGACACGAGTATTAGCAAAAGGCTAACGCTAAGGAACTACTGAATGCAAGAACGTCTGCACCAATGTGGCAAAGTATTGAGGTTGGAAACAAGTTATTATGGCAAACGATCTTCAAGTCTCCCCAATTTCTGAATGCCAACCGTTAGCATTTCAGTTCCATCATGCTAATGGAACCATTAGCCACTTTAGCTCTTCAGTGTGCTAACACTAAGGATTTTCCCATTGTGGTGCAGGGATGTCATCAAAAATAAAAGTAATCCACTGGGTCTTTAGTTCCTCGGTTTCTGGGAGTACATGAAGACTCTCGTGTTCACTCCTGCAGCCAACAGCGGAGCTTTTTTCTTGCTCGTCGCTGAGACGTTTTGGAGTTTAGCAGAAGCAGCTTGAGTGAGAAAAGTGTGAGGAAGCTGCTCATTCTTTGTTTGAGGGTCAAGCTAGCTGGTAGGCAGGCGTTACGTAAACAGGATGACATAAGTAAGTGTTTAAAGCGTTTAAATGAGGCATTAAAGGTGGTTCAGGTGGTTTGTAACTTTGGGCTTTGTAAGTTTCTGCGCACAAAAATAACTATAACACGCTAAAGGAGAGGACAACACTCAAAAAGCAGAATATGGGCTCTTTAAGACCTTCCTGCTCTGTCTGTGGCTCCAAGCCGATTGGTTCCCACTGAAGATATAAATCTTTAAAACCACATCTGAATTGCTCACTGATTTCCTTCATAGTGCATTTGTTAGGGGTATTTTAAGCATCAGATTAACCCACTTTTGTGAGCTCTTGCGTGGCCGATTTAAACAAACCGACACCAACGATGAGCGCTAAACACCCCAATCTAAAATCTGATGGGATACTTTTCTAAATTTGAATCAGTATAACTAAGTATACAGACTGAAACGTGCTAAATCAGTGGTATGGTCCTTAACTTAATCAAAAATGTCCTCACACAGGTCTAAATGCACCTTCCACCATGCAGACCTGCACAGAGAGGGCTTCTACCTTTTGAAATGTGCGTAACTGGTTCGTTATTCTGTCACTTCTATTTAGATTTTTACTTTGCAAAGCTGTTGGCTGTATAAATTCTTTCGGAGCTCTTTTTCGAGATGCTCGACCGTCCCAAAAGGTTTGCTGGTAGAGTCAGGCACCTGTGAAGTTACACAACAGGTAAAGATTGGGTTTCTAGATCAGTGGATCGATCAATCCTTCACTGCCAATACAGCTTCCCTAACATAATTTAACAACAGGAATTTTACGGCCCTATTTTCAGGGCTCCAAAAGCATTTTATTTGTTTTTTTAGTTTGCAGGATGTCGAGGCTTAGTTACAACAAACTGTATTTGGCTTTTTGTCAGACAAGTTTACAACGTGGAGTCGAGTCATTTTGAAACAAAATTTGCCAAAATAGGTAAACATCCTTGAGAGTTTAAGTGAAGTCATAAAATATTACATACCAACAGTCGGTAAAAAACGAAACACAGGTGGCTCAACTCACACAGTTGAAGCTAGGCTAGCAGTTTCCCTTATCTTCCACTATTTGTGCTAAGCTAGGCTAAATGCATCCTTGTCCTGACTGTCTGAATCCATCTCAAGGTCAGACAGCAGAAGACAACGAATGAATGAATGTCTCTACATGGCACACACATCTGCACACCTGTATACACACCTTATTAAACCTATTTATCAAAGAAAATACTGCCTGCAGACGAGCTGACTTCTAACCCAACAATATGTCACTCCAGTAAAAAAAAAAAAACAAGAGTCTCAAATTTTGTACTAATATTGTCTACCCTGTAACGACCTACTCTCAGTAATCTTTTTGTAATCCTTACGTAGTGTATATATTATCGACCCAGGAGGACGGTCTTTACTGTGACTCTGTGGCTCAGCGATGCAAAGCAGAATGGAGTTTCATTTCTACAAACGAAAACTGTGATTCAGTGAAAAAGTGGTTTATCTAAATAAGTTTTTATCTCCTAAACCGTCAACTAAGTTAGAATGTCCTGGTAAGATAGCTGCTCACAAGCGTAGATGTGCTCCCTTACATTATAAAAACAACCACCAGCACCCCTAAAGCCCAACAACTATCACCATAATGTCTTTTGTTTAAATGCAAATACGACAAATCGTGGCTAATGGGGAGGTTTTACTGCATTAGCTTTTTCCAGTTTTAATGCTAAGCTAAGCTGATTCAGTTGCACCTTTTAGGTTTATGCTATGAACAAATATAAGGTTTCAAACATTTGGAAAATTAAGAATTAAGCAAATTAAGAATAAGAAAACCTTTATGGTACTGCTACTAGCGCAAAATGAACGTGGTGTACATTAGTTAAGCTAGGCCTGAGTTTTGAAAAGAATGCCATTTTCTAGCTAAACCTGCCCGTTAAGTATCATACTATATATATGGATATGGATATTTTTAGTATTTAGAAATAAAGCTACATAGAGACCAATTAAAATAAACTATTCGCTTCATATATTTATCCTCAGCTAGCTGATGTTGCAGATACGCTTTCATTGGGAAACAGCAGCTAGTAGAAATATAAATGCTCAGCTAAACCAGACAAAGTTAGCTTTTGTTGGTACCTCTGTGTGTACTAATGTCCAATCTTGTGGTTAACTAAAATAATAATAATAACTCCTTCTTTCTACAGAGGCTTCCCCATAAATGCTAACTGATGCTAAGCGTATGTGAACATAAGTCTTTTGTTGTTAGAAAACACACACGGTCATAATGTTCCCATATTAAGAAAATTCTCACATTACATTTTTAAAACCTGCAGATTGTTTTTCTCAACCAGCTGCTAGCATACCCTGCTAAATGCCATAATGCTTCCATTTATTTAGTACCACATTGATGCCAGTTGTGCTTCCGTTGGTTTCCATTCTGTGGAGACACGTAATTCTGCAATTATTTATTCTTTATTTGGTTAAAGACAGTTTTTCTCTCTAGCTAAATGCGTAAGTACTCTTACAAACAGTATGCTGAAAAAGCTAATTTCATAAATCTAAAATTAAGCTGGGTAGCCATTAGCCTAGCTGACTTCCTAGCAAGTTAACTAACTGGTAATTTCTTCTTCACTCCAATTTTCAAGGTTTGCGTCTGTAAAATGTTTCAGGAATTAAAACTCCATTCTGCCAACATCTTCATGGTTTCTGTATTTTCACAGCACACAGTAAAGACATGCCTCTGGAGCACTTTTATTCTATTTATACCGATGCATGTGAACCATCTGTAAAAGTTTTCTCCAAAGTAGTGTAGCGACTGGAGAATTAATCTCTGATAAACAGAGAAAGTATCCGCATGGCACTGATGCAGCTCATCGTTTTTCTCCACAATTGACGTTAAACCTGTTGTTAGTAGCATGCAAATGGACAATGAGCCTGGTTTTAGTGTACGCTGCTCCTTGGAAGATGGTTTTGATGTGTCTAAAATACTTGATTTTTCACACTTTCTATCAGGACAAACTGCACAAAGCAACACAGGAGCTCACACTGAATGTAAACACAGGGAAATGTTGAGAGAATCAGTTTTATTTTAGATTAAGTATATGATTTACACCACCTCAATTTGAGTGCGTTTCACTGGCGCAAGATGCAAACAGCTACTGCTACTTTTGCTAGGCTAGTTAGCAGTTAGCAGGACCAGAATATCTGGTGTTCCTTCTCCATTGTAATCGGATGTAGCTTCGTTCTTTATGTGGTATATAAATTTCCAAACTGTTGGAGCATGAAATTATTTTTTCAAATACACAACACATTAAAAAGTGGGTAAATTAGCTGTAGCAAAGGCTATCTCACCAGCTAGCTGTTATTAGCCACATTGCAGCCACTGCAGTTGGTTTTTACATGCTGTTATTTTTATTTTTTCACGTCAATTATGCATTTTTATCGGATACAAATTTTATACAGTAAGGTAAATATATAGTACTATATAGTAGCTGCTTTTTGAAAAGACACAGTACTAACATGCTAAGTTTCACGTGAATCTGAGAAACAAAATGGCTATGTTATTGTTTTTCTAATTGCTTCTAGTTTTTACCAGAACTTTATAATTTATTTAGGAGGCAAACACTTGAATAATTGATGTCATTGCATTACTGAGGAAAACTAGGAGAACATTTTCTCCCTATGCACTCTTGTCCCAAATCAGCGTGCGTTTGAAAGCCTTCTGACGCTTCATTATTTTAGCTTACAGATGCACTTTTTCCTCTGCTTTGCCTTCATCCTCTTGGTTTCTGAGAGGGCTGGTTGTTGTTGAGCTGTTAAATGTGGTTTTGTGTGGTTAATGTATTTTTCATGTCTTTCTTTATTAGATTTTCTTTCTTCTATGCTTCTGGACTCTTGATGCGAGAACAAAATTGCAAATAAAACAATCTTTTCAGCCAGCCTAGACGCATACAATGACTTTTGTGAGCATTTTACATTGCCAACATTGATTTTTCCACCATCTGTTCCTGTTTTAGTTCAGCTTTCCTTTAATTGATTGTGAAATATAAAAAGCCTGAAGTGTAAATACCAAAAAATATTGATTGCTTGTACTTAAGTGAAGGATGGTTACAAATAAAATAATGTGTTCTTTTTAAAGATGTCGCTGAAATCTTGTGTAATTGTGATACAGTGTTTCCCAACCTGAGGTTTGGCATCCTCACGAAGGTCCTGGAATAGGTTTGAGAAATCACACTCTGACTGAAGAAATCAAAACAAATGTTACATTTGTTACACAAAATTTATTTCATTTTTTTGTGCTGCTAGCATTCATGCTTTCCAGAGGATTAATCGGTTGACAGTATCTCGAGGAAATGACTTGACAACTCTGGAGCGGAATGCTACTTGGTACAGACATACACGTGGACAAAATAGTTGGTCGCCCTCGTTTAGTTAAAGAAAAACCCACAACGGTCACAGAAATAACTTGAATCTGACAAAAAGTAATAATAAATAAAAATTCTATGAAAATGAACCAATGAAAATCAGACATTGCTTTTGAACCGTGGTTTAACAGAATTATTTTAAAAAATAAACTCATGAAACAGGCCTGGACAAACGTGATGGCACCCTTAACTTAATATTTTGTTGCTCAACCTTTTGAGGCGATCGCTGCAATCAAATGATTTCTGTAACTGTCAATGAGACTTGTGCTCCTCTCAGCAGGTGTTCTGGTCCACTCCTCATGAGCAGACTGCTCCAGTTGTCTCAGGTTTGAAGGCTGCCTTCTCCAGACGCCATGTTTCAGCTCCTTCCACAGATGTTCAATAGGATCTAGATCAGGGCTCATAGAAGGCCACTTCAGAATAATCCAGTGTTTTCCTCTGAGCCATTCTTGTGTGTTTTTAGCTGTATTAGCATTAGCTAACTTGAATGTGCTACCAGCAGCTAGCTTACAACCACCAGCTTACATAGTTTTAAGTGAGAAATGTCAATTCACTTGTTGAAAACATAAACCAGACTTTAGAAGTTTAACTTTCGGATGACACACAGACACACCTCCCGCTGAGACCTAGCTGCTGTTTTTAACTGTTTTTACTGTTTTCCAAATCAGACATCATTCTCTTCAATCCTCCAAATCCCCGGAACAGCCTTACCGACAACAATCTGGGTTCATTTGCCATAAATGTTCAACCTGTTGCCAGAAACCGAGGTGTCCTTTTCGACTCAGACCTCAGCTTTACCCCCCATATTAATAAAACCATCCAGTCTTGTTTCCTCCAGCTAACAACAATCTCCAAAATCAAACCAATCCCCCCTCAGTCAGACCTTGAAAGACTCATCCGTGCCCTCATCTTCTCCCGTCTCGATTACTGCAACTCCCTCTTATCTGGCATCTCACAAAAATCCATCTCTCGCCTCCAACTTGTTCAGAAGTTGGAGGTGAGAGATGTTGTTGCTTCTCTCCACTGGCTCCCTGTCTGGTTTAGAATTGATTTTAAGATTTTACTGATCACTTTTAAAGCTCGCCAGGACCTTGCCCCTGGCTGTATTTTAGACATGTTAACCCCGTATATCCCCACACACAGCTCAGATCCTCAGGTGAGTCCCTCCTGATTGTTCCAAAGTCGACGCTCAAATCCAAAGGCGACTGGGCCTTTCCTGTGAGGGCCCCTTGGCTTTGGAACGACCTACCTTAGAAAGTAAGGCTTGCAGATTTAGTATCTTCTTTTAAATCACTTCATAAAAACCCACTTTTATGGACTCGCTTTCGAGTGATGTTCTCTTTTATTTCTCTTTTAGATTTTCGCCGGTTTCTTTTCCCTTTTTATATTGGTACTGCCTGCTGTCCTTCTCTCTTTTCTCTTTCTTACTCTACTTTTATCTTCAGCTTTTGTCTTCATTCCTCTCTGTGATGTCGTCTTTTTAGTCAGGTTTACTGGTACACCTTCCAATAGTGACCCAGCCTGTTCTTTTCCATGTTTGTTGTGTGTATTTTTATATTTTGAGTGTTTGCCTGTCCTTTTGACACATGTTGTTTTCCTGTTACCTTGTCCCTGTGTGTTGTATTTCTTTATTATGTAAAAGCACTTTGCGAATTCTGTTCTTAAAAAGTTCTATACAAATAAACTTTATTATTACTACTATTATTTCTGCATCAAGCAAAAAAACAAACAAACAAGAAACAAGCTAAAAATTTATTCTAATAAAACAGAAATGTTGTAAGTTGTAGTTTTTTACAATTAGCTTCTGTTAACGTTAACTTGTGTTGAAAATACGTCGAGAACTTGCGTAGTGAGGACTTGGTCCCAGCTTTGAGTGATGTCCTTGAACGCAGCGCTTACCAGCAGTTTCCGTAGTGTAGTGGTTATCACGTTCGCCTCACACGCGAAAGGTCCCCGGTTCGAAACCGGGCGGAAACATGGTTTAGTTTTTTTTTCTTTTTTCTGAAATCCACTTTTTTAAAAGTAAAGTTAGCCTCATAAAGTACTCTGTGACTCACTGCTCGCCATGTTGGTTTAACAGAACATGAATGAGAACCTTAGTTCACTGGACTCACTGACCACTACGGATGTAATGAGATTTTTGGTACATTTGTCTTCTCTGTTGCACCAAAAGACCCACAAAATATATCTCAGTTTTAAAGCTTTCTTTTTTAAAACACATATAAATAGGCAAAGTGCAAATAGCAGTAATGAACTCAAATGAAGTTTCAGTACAAGAAATGACCACAAATGTAATCAAAATGCGATGGAAGTATAAAAGGCAAATGATCTGCAAACTGTGTGAGCATCAGTTTGTGGCAGAAGATGATCACTTTTCCACATCAGTACGCAGCATTAATGTGCTATTTTATGAAACAGTTGTCAAACATTGTGATGATCAGTGAATTAATTTTCAATAAAATGTAGATATATATATAACGTATAGATGTGCATCACTTTAGAGTTACAATCTGTTTACTCCTCATTATTTATGACCCTTATTATCACTTAGGACGGTTTGGTATCATGTTGTGTTGTTGTTGCAGAGCCATGTGGAACAGTCATTGCATTTTACTGTCTGCACTGTATGAGCATGTGTCACATAAAAGTCTTCAGTCCTGAACTTCAAACCATCTGTGGTTACAGCTTGTCAGAAACGAGGATTTGCTGTTTTTCTGTGTTATAAACTGAAGACCATTTGGTGTTTTGTCATACTTTCATTATTTGCATTCCATATTTTGAAGATGGAGCTGATCTTATGAAATTGATCACATGCATGGGTTGTCGTGGCCGAGTGGTTAAGGCGATGGACTAGAAATCCATTGGGGTCTCCCCGCGCAGGTTCGAATCCTGCCGACAACGTGAGACTGTTTTGAAATGCTGAAGCAAATCAGCAA
>NW_007577846.1:506147-511735 GCF_000690725.1 Stegastes partitus | reverse complement strand
CATTGAGTACATGCATTAAGACAACTAAATGCAGTTTGGCATCTAAGTGCAAAACAAGAAGGAAAATGTGCATCATTTGCAGTATGAGTTTATCGCCTCCAGGGTGATAAACAGAGTGAACGGGGTGAACAACTTCCTCCAGCTGCTGTTTTCATCCAAAGCGATGTAGACAGCGCCCCCCAAATCTTATTAGTGGCCAAAAATATATGACATAGTGATGGGGACCGTCATAGAGAAGCTGCTATTGGCTCAATGTGGTCACATGACAGCTTGCAACTTCCTCGTTAGTATAGTGGACAGTATCTCCGCCTGTCACGCGGAAGACCGGGGTTCGATTCCCCGACGGGGAGTGAAGCTTGTTTTGATTTTGAGATTTTCTATTTTTTTTAAATTAACTAAATGTCAGAGCAGAATATTAATATAGAGCATTAATATATAGCTTAAAGAGCTCTGATTGATTAATTAATAAATATCCAAATAAAAAGGCACAAAAAGGTAAATCATTGATTATCAGCAATTATTTCTAAATTGATTAAATATCAGTTAATTTATGTATTTCTTATCTTTCTTTCTGTTTATGTTCAAGGGCGGAATTTTATTTTTCAAAAATAGGATAAAACTTCTAGAATATATTTATTTTACTCTGTTCAATATTAGCTGGGACGTTATAGTGAAGCTTTAAGCATTCCTCATTTTATTTAGGTGTGAAAGACTTCAAGAATGAAATAGTAGCAACAAAATTAAAAATGTATAAACAAGATGTGCATTTGTATTTATTTATATCTTTTTTTATTGTTTGTCAAAACTTTGAAACAGCGCCAGGAATCTATAAAGCTACATGTTGTGGTCAGAAATGGTACTGCAGCCAGCAGGCTTCAACAGACTCTTCTCTGGGTTACATTCAAATCAACTATAGACAGCAACATTTTACTTCATTGTCTTTGTGGTTGCCCTGAACTTTCAAAATATTTGCTAGATATTTATATATTTGTTTGCAGGAGTCCAAGTTGTAGATATTGTTTGCAGGGAGGAGCTCAGCTGTCCTCTTTCAGCCTCTGAACCTTCAAATTATTGAAGTGAAACTCAGAGTCTGGGGTTTCAGATGCAGGAAGCAGCTGATACAAAATGCTGAAAACAGGAAATCAAATCATGTGCTGACCAGAAAAACCATCTGGCCAACATGGTGGCATGACTTACCCGAATAGTTCCCTCATTTTGAAATCGTAGTGCATTCTGTCATAATGTGACTTCATCCTTAACAGTAGCCGACATGCCAGTAGAGTGTGAGCGAAAGATTTGTAATTACAACTAAATAATAGAAGCAGGAAATACTTGTGATAATATTATCCACAATCTAGTTTTCCTGTTTCCACATAGACTCAAATATGAAACCTTATTTCTTATTTATCTGGACCTAAAAATGAGATTTTCATCAGACCTTTAATATAAACTCATTTAGCATCACTACAGTGTTGTTAGAAGCTTGCTAAGGTATTTATAGTGGAACTTTGGGTGTTCTTTCTGATTGCAGCGGTTGTTGAGTAAGACAGGGCGACATAACTGTGTTGATTCTCAGGTGCAGACAGAGTTTTGTTCCTGAAGGGGGCAGGAACTGATCATCACAGCCTGGTGGTCCAAATATAGCAGAATGTCGGTCTGCTCTGACATGGCCGTAAAACTACTTGACGTGTGTTTTAAGCGTCGTAGTATGTTTAAAACGAAGGATTTCATCGAGTCAGAACTCTAATTCAAGATACTGATGTGTATTTGGACTGGTCAGAGTTCCAGTCTGAGAAATCAACATCATTCTGACTCATTTAAACTTAATTTAAAAGTCTCAAAAGGACAGTATAGATGAGAGGATAAAAGATATGTTGAGTTGGACTTATAACTAGTCAGAATAAAAGTGTAGACATCTGGAACTCATACTACATGCAGATGTTGCTGTAATGAGAAATCTACTTAAATTCCAGATATCTGCGACACATGTCCAGTCTAGATATTATCTGTATTTGGTGGTTTCTTCCTCCTGTGGGTCAGCTATAACTTACACCACAGTTTCACACCAACACTAAGTGAACACTTTAAAGTTTCCTCCTCCTGCTGGTGTTTGGTTCTGCAGATCCTCCCTCTGACGACTTGTGGTTTTTACTTTTTCAGCAGCTGTGGAGACTCGCTGTCAGTTGATCAGCGTTCGTCATGAAGATCGTGCTGCTGCTGCTCGTTCTCCTCACAGGTACTTTCTCTTTTAAAAAGCCCTTTTTTTAAAAAACTTTTATCATTTCATTCTGTCTTTTTCTTCTTGTTTGTCTCCTTTCTGGGTTAAATTTTCCCCTCTCGTGTGTGAAATTGTTTAAATCAAGAAAAACAGCCACAACTGTCACTGATATGTAATAATAATACTGATACAAACATGAATACTTTACACTGATAAAGACTTTTTTTTTGCGTCTTGTTTTGCACCTTTTCCTTTTGAATTCAGCTCGATGTGCTGCTGGCTGACAGACACTCGTTTATTCCACTTATATTTACATCTAAGCGAGAGGATCTTATGTGTCAAAGTGTCACAGTAACGGAGAACGAAGCGACAACAGCTGCAGCTGCAGACACACAACTGACCTGGTGAAAGCGATTATGTGTCCGCTGAAGTGTGATGTTGTGGGTTTCATATCGCTTACATTATCAGATCTTCAGAATTTATCGTCGCCTTGTGAAACTTGACTTGCAGCAGCAGAAACAGGAACCAGAAAACAGATCTGTGAGGAAAAAACTGAGCCAAAGAACAGAGAGAGAAAAAAAAGTGCTGATTAAAGAGAAATAAAATGAGGGGGAGTCAGGAGGTTTTTCCTGCTCAGAATAGTAAACGCAATAAATCTGTGTCATCGTATTTGACAGAAAACGTTTTCCAGTTATTTTTGAACCAAAATGTGTGATATGCTTGAGTAAATGAAACACCCAGCTAACTGAACTGGATAAAAAATGTATTCTCTATTTTTATAGTCAGTTTTAGTCATTTTGGAGCTGTTGATTTTCAGGTTGGGCTGGAAAAAAGACTCTTTAGGAGATGCCAAAAGTTCGTCTAGTAGGAAAATGTCTTTTCTCAAGTTTCTTGTTTGGTTGGACTTTCGACTCTGAGCTCAAACGCTAACATTTAAACTCAACCAAACCTGTAAAAATCCCTCCAGACTTCCTCAGAACTAGCTGAATTTTTAAAATCTGCAGTAACTTTAGTATATTTACTGAAGCCATGCAAAGGTTTACCTTCATAATATCAATATTTCAGCATTACAGACCCTAAACTGACGTAGTGGTGGGTTGAAATGTCCTTCTGTTTAATTCTAATATCGGCCTTCTTTGACACTAGCAAAATGTAAACACTGAGATTCTGTTTACTGGTTAAAATAATGTTTTCCCAACTGGTCACCATGATCATAGACTTAGCTGGAGCCATGCAGTCAATCTGGGAATATAATTGGATTTGTCCAAACTAATATATAAAAACTTGCAAACACAAATGTTGTGTCTCCATTTCACAGACTGAAGCTACATTCACAAGAGCTAAAATATTAGAAAACGGTTTTGACACAGAAGGAATCTTATCCAGAAGATGATCCTGGTGTCCACTGTAGGTATAAATGAGACCTTTCATTGTCTAGAACTTGTTCTGACCACCATCACATATGTTGATATGAGCCTTGACATTTGCCCCAGAATGCACATCATTACAAACACACCATGCCCACTTTGAAGCATGGTGGTGGCAGCATCATCAAGGCAAAAATGATCTTTTTATTGTCTAGAACTTGTTCTGACCACCATCACATATGTTGATATGAGCCTTGACATTTGCCCCAGAATGCACATCATTACAAACACACCATGCCCACTTTGAAGCATGGTGGTGGCAGCATCATCAAGGCAAAAATGATCTTTTTATTGTCTAGAACTTGTTCTGACCAACCATCATCACACATGCTATGAACTTTGAATGAAAAAAATGAACACAAAACAGATTCAGTGTTTATATTGTGACACCTGGATGGATGTAAAACTGATTTATTGCAGAACTCCAATGTGTGTTTCTTTTGTCCTGAACGTATCGTGTGTTTATCTGCTGAACTGATGAAGTTTTGAGGCTCAGAAATGATGGAAGAACTAAGACAAATTTTTAAAAAGTGTATAGTTCCACCTCTATGTACTTCAAAGGCCTGTAACTGAACATATTCATAGCATGAAGGTAAAACTTTGCTTCAATAAATACGCTGAAGTTGTTGCAGATAAATAATCAGCTGATTCTGAGGAGGTCAGGTTGGAGAAACTGATTGTTTTTTTGTTTTTTTTAATGACTCATGACTAATAAAAATCAGCCAGTATGTTAAAAATACTGATTCTATGGGACACGTTGGACTGAAGCTGAGATTTAAGAGTTTGGATTTTATCTGAAAAACCTTCTTGTCTTTCTGTCCTCAGTCTCTGAATGTTTCAGCTCCAGTGTTGAGGGTCAAACAGGTGAGAACGTCACTCTCACCTGTAAATATGACATAAAATACTACGGAGCTCTGTACGTTTGCTGGATTCGAGGAGACATACCAAGCAGGGGCTGCGGCAACCAGCTCGTCTCCACGGATGGATATAAAGTGAAAGAAGAGAGCCGAGTTTCCAGCAGGTACCAGCTGACTGGACGACTGGACGATGGCGACGTTTCTATGACGATAATGAAACTCACAGAGGACGACGCTGGACGCTATGGATGCAGAGTGGAAATACCCGGGTGGTTCAACGACGACAAACATCACTTCAATCTGACCATTAGAGGCAAGAAGCAACTTGTTCCGTCTGTTTTTAGACACATTTTCAGATTAAACATAAAAAAATCTGATATGAAATTTGATGTTTTTCAGAGTTCAAAGTAAATCTGATGGATAGTTTTCACAAAGCAGAAAGCCTTCATCAGACCATGATGTGGTTTACTTTGGTTTACTGGCAGTAATAATGTGGTTTAGTGTCACAATTGATCTTTATTTTTAGCTTCAATGAATCTCTGAGTTATCTGCTTTGGTCATAAAATGGTTTCGTCCTCAACACAAAGATGTTCAGTTTACTGTCATAGAGGAGGAAAGAAACCAGAAAATATTCACTTTTAAAAAGCTGCAATCAGAATTATTTATCTTAAAAAATGGTCAAATCAATGGTAATTGATTCAATAGTTGACAGCTAATAAACTCTACTGTCAGCATTATTCAGGCTTCACTTTTGTTGTTTCATTGAGTTGCTGCCACTAAAAACTATATTTCCGCTTTCTGACTTTGACCTATTTACATGTTTAGTGGCTGCTGATCATTTCTCTAGAAGATTCTCCACTCTGTTAAAATGCAACAACCTCCAACTGAACATCAACAACAACCGATTTGACAGAAATCATCCTGATTCTCAAATTTGCTGGAGGCGACCCAATCAGAGCTAAAAATCAGGTTTAATTCAAACGTTTATACATTTCAACTGAAACCAGCCAATCACAGAGCTTAAAACTCAATCATGTGAGCTACTTACAGCAAAGGAGACCTGAGGTGTTAGAAAGCTCGTAAGCT
>NW_007577846.1:496138-505207 GCF_000690725.1 Stegastes partitus | reverse complement strand
ACGTCCACAGAGTCGACAGCAACCAGTCAGACTGCAGGTAATCCAGCACCAACACAACTCTGAGCAGGTTTCCAGCATTTTTGTAGTTTCTTTAAGATTCCTGAAAAAATTAATTTGCAGCGTCCCGCCCACAATCTGATTGGTCAGCCAATCAACACTGACAGATAAAACTATCAGATATTGTGTGAAAATGAAAAGAAAGTAAAATCAGTGTCATTCAACCATATTTTCTTTGTATTTCTTGCCTTTAGTAACACATCTACATGTATTGATGTTCTTCTATTTAAGGATGAACTAGATACTGAATGCAAATTAGCATCGTGGGAGTTTAGCTAGTCAAGGGACACCATGACAAAGACTTCTGACTTCAAAGCTGCAAGAGTGGTAGAAATTCTAAATTAATGAGTTAAAAATATGAGTGATAAGATAAATGTTGGTGTTGTGACTCATGCTTTTGACCTAATTTCTGATAACTGATAATGAAGGCATTTTGATAGTTTTTGATATTTGTAGTGACGTAGCTTAAACAATGACAAAAACAGTAAATAAAGTACAGAGTGAAGAGGTTCCTATAAATACAGGTTTGTGAAGGAAGAGTTTAGATTCATATTAAAGCTTTAGATCAGTAAAACCAAACTGTGCGTTGCGAATAAAACAAAGTTTCAGAGTCAGTATGCTTAGAGAGAAACCAAAGCGATGATGTATTTCTGCGGAAAAACGTTATTAGTCATCGCACATTCAGAGCGACGCTTCCAAGTTTTCATCCAACGTCAGATTCAGTATGAGTCAGATTTGACGCCAGCATCTGCTGTGTTCAGAAGATTCGGAGGCTTTTGTCCTCCATCATGACATCAGGCTGCTGACACAGCCGTCCTAAAAACATCTTTTTCACTTCCTCGTCCTGCAGGTCACATGACGTCCACAGAAAGCCACCAGACGTCCTCGTCCAGCGGCGTCGGCAGCGTCGAGGTGAGACGAACAAAAGTATGAGTTTCAGTTCCGCAAACAGTTAAGAGTTCAGTTCATATCAGAGGACAAAGACGACCACAAGAGGAGGCTGCAGATTTCGGACCACAGTTCCACCAACAGCGCCACCTACGAACATCACAAACCACATCTTGGCTGTTTGACTCCGTTTACACTCTGCCATTGTGTCAACAGACTGAGACTGACGGACTTACGCAATACGCACTTACCCAGGCGGAAGAAAAAGTAGTTCCCACCAACCGCGTGTTGTTTAGACAAGATCTTGATAGTTTAGTTACTTTCCACTGTGCTCCTCTAAATGATTAACATGACCTGACTGAAGTATCTAAAGTATCAATACTTTGATTTGAGAATCGATTTTAGAGCATAAAGATCTGGTATCAGAAGTATCAATACTTCAGTATCGATACGCACATCAGTAGTAGCTAGTAAAGGGACACTGTGCCAATGACCTCTGTGACGCCTAATGACCTCTGACCAGTAGTTCAATGTTGACTTGGTTGTAGTGAAAAGAGCATCCCAGCTACTATATGTATATATGTCGTACCAAGTCGTGTAGCTAAAGTCATGACTGTCTGCAGCAGCATGATCATTGTATTGTGTGAAAATAATGAGATTAAATCAGGGACATTTGGCCATATTTGGTGTTTTTCTTATCTTTCAGAGAGCATTGTGTGAGTTTAGTCAGCAAAGGGCCACCATGAGAAAGACTTCTGACCTCACAACTGCAATAAAAGTAGAAATTATGAAACAAGTTTAAAAAGATATGAGTAATGATATAAATATTGCTACTGCCAGTCATAATGTTGACCTAATTTCTGATAACTGATTATTAGTTTGATTGTTTTTCTTTCTACAACAATACTTAACTCCAGTCTAATTATGGAAAAACCAAAGATCTTGATGGTGTTTCTTCTCAGAGTTTTTCCTTAAGCTTCAAAACACTAAATGCTGCAGCTACGAGTCCAGCATCGCAAGAGGACGAAGCAAGTTGAAGCGCCAACTGCAGCCAAACACCGAAACTTTTCCTTATTTCAAAGCCTTGTGTGTGTGTTTGTGTGTTGACAGGAGGACAGCAATGTGATGGTGGTTCTGGTGTGTGTTCTGTGTGTGTTCGTGGTTCTGCTCACCGCCAGCGGACTCTTCTTTATCGGTGAGTTGAAGCTAAAATCGGCCTTTTCACTTTACTGCCGTCTGAGTGATGGAGGTCATGTGAGGCGTTCACTGGCTGTGGGGCACATGTCACTTTCACTTCATTATACTTGAGTAAAACTGAACCATTAACCAGGTCAGAACAAACATGATTTCATCTCTGTTTATAAAGTATTTTACTGTTACTGCTGAGCCATAAAAATGTAATTTTTTAAAAACATATATTTAACAGGTTCGCTTTTGTTTCTGTTTACAAGGTTTTGCATGTATTTGTATAAAACTGAAACTTGCCGAGGCGTGAGCTGTTCTTTGCATGACAAAAACCTCAAAATATCACTTTACATGACAAGAAAAGGAAGCAAATCTGTAGGTTTTTGGTAAAAGCTGGAAGGATTCAAAGGCTTCTGTTAGATTCCTAAACTATTTAAAGGATTAACTCATTCAAACTCACTAGTATCTGCTCACACACACTGAGATAAACAAATATTAAACATGAAAAGAACAGAGTCTGTTCAGATAAAAGAAAAAAAATGTAGAAAATCATATGTAATATTTATGGTGCAAAAAGTCAAGATGAAATTATTAGTTGTGGAAATAGTTGCAGGTTCGGTGTTGTTGGTTTTGCACACAGGAACTCGTCGTCTTGCTTCACTGATTTTAATTTTTCTCTGTTTAAAACGTCCTGAATGTGAATTAAAGCAGCTCTGAACAGTAAACTTCTCTCTGCACTAACGCTTCTCCTGTTTTTGTGTCTGCAGCCAGAAGATGGAGGCGACTCAACAAAATGTGAGTGGCTCGTTCACTTCTTAACTTCTTCTTCATTTGAGCTGAAACGTTCAGTCGATCGATTGGTTGTCGAATATTGAAATAATCGGCAGTTTGAGAGATTTTTAAAGAAAAAAAAGCCAAAATTTTCTGATTCCAGACTGGTAAAATTCTCAAATTCTATCATAAAGAACATTTAAGTAGGTCATATGCATTTAAGCTTGTCTTATTTGAGTTGTTTTCTCACTTAATTAATCTTTACGGAACATATTTGTGTTGTTAACAAAACGAGACATTTGCCATCTTGGACCTTGAATCCCTGATTGGTAGTTTTTACCTTTTAACTATCATTTAATCAAATCCATGTGCAGTAAAGATAATCGTGAGCTGCAGTCCTTTTCTTTATGTTTTCTGGGTAAACTCCTTACAGGCAGCTTTAGGTTTAAGTCGATCGGCCTCCTTCTGCTGACGGATCAGCTTCGTAAACTTTCTCAGCCTGCAAACCTTCGAGTCATCGTCTTTATCGTAGCTTCAGCGAGTGTTCACACTGAAACTCAGCAATGAGAGAAGACCTCCCAAACCACAAACCACACGACAAGTTTCAGCTGAACAGCAGCCGAGCAGCGTATTAGTGACGTGTTAAGCCTCTCTGAAGGGCTCTTTCAAAAACATAACCAAAATTTAGAGTAATTTCATTGATTAGTTCTTTAGGAGGGGAAACCTGAAGCCTCCAGAGTTTTATTCCTACTGGACTAGAAGTTCTCAGAAAGTGTCTGGAAGCTGCAGGTTTTTTCTGTCCGGCATGTTTTCTTTTAGTAGAAATAGAAACTCTCAGGTTTCCACTCCATTCGTCATCCAGCTGTCGAGAAACCTCTGAAAATGTCAAATCTTAACGTGAGAAACTGAACCGTCGGCTGAGCGCTGATGATGCAGCTGGTTAACCAGAGGAATCGCCTTCGGTCCAACAAAGGCTCAGAGCGACACAAAGTGACCTTTAAAGACTCGTCTAGTTATAAACGGAAGCTCTGCAGTTTGTTCTTGAACCGTATTGAAAGGTTTGATGCTTGTGCATTTGAAGAACCCAACAAACCCAATGGTGTAAGGCTCACTTCTTCTAAAAGATGCAAAAATATTCAGTTCATACTAAAATGTGTCAAAGAAAAGCAGCGAATCATCTCATCTGAGAGGCTGGAATCAGAAAATTATTCACTTTGTTTCACTGTTTTAGCTCGAAAACAACAAAAACCATCAGTTATCAAAATCCATCTTCTTCCCAGCTGGTAGGAAACGTTCCCACAACCATCGCTGACATCACCGACAAGTTCTAAGAATGTGTTAAAGGGAATGTTTTTTTTATCAAATATTCCAGGAACGTTGTGAGAAATTTTCATTTCCAGTAATGTTCCTTTAAAGTTAATGTAATGTTTCAGTGTTAAATGTCAGAGGACGTTGTCAGAAATGCAGATTATGTTCCGTTAAAAGAAAGGAGGAATGTTCTCAATGCAACATTCAAAAAATGTTTTCAAAATGATAGAATGATCTTCATTAATACATCACAGTGCAGGAACATCTTATGATGGTGGAACATTCTGGCTGCAATGTTCTCCAGATGTTGTGGGGGTGTTGTTTGGGAAACACATTATAGAGCGTTCTTCTATAAAACGTTTCCACAATGAGAACAAAGGAAGAACGTTCTCAAAGCAACATTAGAAAAACCTTTTCCAGATGTTATCGAGACCTCAGATGATAGAACGTTCTTTATGAGACGTTCCTGCACTTTGATATATTAACAAAGGTGGAACATGCTGGCTGCCATTTTTGAGTATGTTGTGAGAATGTTACTGAAGAGCACATAGAACGTTCTTCTATAAACCATTCTGACAATGTTCCACGAAGACAAAGGAAGAACATTCTCACACCAACAGTCAAAAATGTTCTCCACATGTTATCGAGGCTTCAAATGACAGAATGTTTTACAGACGAAACATTTAACAACGTTCCTGTAATGTAATATATTGAGGTAGAACTTTTTGCCTTTTTTTTGAGGGAACACATTATAGAACGTTCTTCTATAAAACATTTCCACAACGAGAACAATGAAAAAGCATTTTCAAACCATCATTCAAAAAATGTTTTCCAGATGTTATCGAGACCTCAGATGACAGAACGTTCTTTGTAAGACGTTCCTATAGTGTGATGTATTAACAATGATGGAACGTTCTGCCTGCAATGTCCAAAGGATGTTTTGGGGATGTTCTTGTGGGAAAACGTTCCCACAATGTCCCACAGTATTACACGATAACGAAAGTGGAACGTTCTCAGTGGAACATTCAGTTTTGAGAACGTTAACGGTCTAACAATGTTATCACTAAACATTTTTGGAACGTCTTTATTTGTCCGATCTTTAATAGAAACATTCTAAAAGAAAACTTTCCGCTGACAATGTTAGCAGAACTTTGCAGAACTTTGCAGAAATTTTCCAGAACGTTTTTGGGAACAAATACCTTCTAGCTGGTCCATATCACGTTAAATAAGTCTCCGTGTTTTGTTCTGTCTCAGTCCTCAGCGGCAGATCAGCACTTTGGCCCAGTTCAGTTCGACTTCGTCCACCCTGCAGCTCCACAGTCGAGGCTCAGCGGTGGAGAACATCTACCAGATCGATGCCAGCGACTATGAGTACTGTCCCTGAAACTCACCACCCACTGGAGGCGGGGCAGCGACGAGCTGCAAACATGGACATGAAAGTCAGAACAAACTGTGAAAACGAGGAGAACGTCAGGAGAGATGCCGACCACAAACCCCAGAGAGCGCTGCTGTGGGAAACGTCCTATCAGAGGGTTCTAAAGCCGCCATGCCGAGTTCTGGAGGCGGCCATTTTGTCTTTATTCCAATTCGACGACAGCGGACAGCAACGTGGACGACCATTCTGGAGACTCCTCACAGGAATAATTTTTATGTATTTCTCAGGATTTAATTTAATAAAACTTTAATCAAACAGTTTGCATCAATCTTTTATTATGACAACTTCCACTGAAGTTAAGTTGAACCAACAAACTAACTGAAGTCGCAGGAATCTGGATTTTTTTAAATTTACTTAATGAGTTGCAGCAGAAACACACATTTCTAAGTTGAAAAATGAAGTTGAAGTGTTGTGTACTTTTCTCCCACAATTACAAATACAAGTGGATGACTAATTATCAAGCTAATTTCATTAAGGTATCCCAACCTAAATTTAGATCAACTATCACAGACAATGTTAAGTCGATGCAACATAATTATGTCAACACAAACCATTAAAAAATAACGGCTGCACCTTCAAAGGTTTATCTCAATCTGTAAATTTGGATTTTATCTCACTATCGTGCATTTCTCTTAATCTCTTTTGAAAAATGTTCTCCAGAAATGGGTATTCAGAAGCTTTTCTGCTGCTGAGAGGACCAAAACTTCTTACGTTAACGTCTGTCTGGCATCAAACACTTGATTTCCTTCGTTCTGGTGAATTTTTATGCAACACTTTGTCTCTTTCCTGCTTTGTTTTCTGTTGTAAATTGTCTGAATCTGTACCTGTGGATGTAAATAAGACAGAAAGGTGAGCAGCAGCTTTAACGTGTGGTGGTTGTTTGTCTCCACCTGGTGGCCGAAAGCTGAACAGCAGCTTCGTAAAGAAACACGATGAACAGTCGTGTTTCTGTCCTGCGATCTGAGAATGAAACATGAAGTACTTCAGATAAAAGTGGAAAAACAAAACAGAGATAAAACGAAACTAAAACCATCACTAGCAAACATTAAAACTGTGTCAATAGAAGAAAAAAAAAAGTACAGAATGAAATGTTTCACGGCTTCATTTAAGCTTTATAGTTTAAAAAATGATAACTAGTGAACTGTTTTCTTTTGGAATCTGAGGATTTCAAAAATAAAAAATCAACCAGATGAGTCAGCGAGCAGCTCGGTGTCGTCAAGAAGAAACCATCCAGCCGAACGCGTTTATCAGGTTCTTCAGAAACCTCCGTCCTAATGACAGACGTCCAATCACAGCAGTCAACCACTCACACAGGTAAGACAACCACCTGTCGCTTCTTCTTCTTCTTCTTCTTCTTCTTCTTCTTGTGTAGTTTGAGTGACTTTATATGTTTGTACAGAAACAGGACTTGAAATGATTTACGGGTTTCAACCTCAGCAGGCTTTGTATTTGGTTTTGTTTGTTTGTTTAGTTACTGGCAGTTGTTTGTTCAGGCACCTGTGACGTTGTGTAATGGTTTCCGGCAGCGTTAACCGTAAATGAACGCAGCTGTTAGAGCTTTTATGTATTTTCTGAGCAGCAGCTGAAAATCCACACCAAAGTTCATGATTGTTTCCTCACAACAGTCTCAACCAAAGTCCATTCAAATATTTGCCTGTTTAGTCAGTTTACATGTAGAATATTATTGCATTTCCTTTCATGTATTTTCTAACTGCACCAAACTCCATTCAGATATTTACTCATTTAACATCAGTCTCCATGTCTGTCAAAGAAATAATAATTGATTCTGACATGTTTTTTTTGTTTTTTTTCTAAGCAGCTCTAATGAATCCAGACCAAACTCCAGTTTAAATATTTTACTGTTTATGTGTAGGACAATATGAATCTGCACCAAACTCCTTTCACATTATGGCTAATTTAACTTCCGTCAGGCTGGACTGAGTGAAGCAGCTTGAGGTGGAGGATGAGCTGGCCGGTGTCCATGCAGCCTGAGGCGATGCGCACTTCCATCGAGGAAGGTGATTGGTCGTCAGGGATCTGCGATTGCTGCAACGACATGAAACAGTGTAGGCAACGCACATTTCACTCTCGTAAAAAAGCTGAGGCTAGTCCACACCAAACTCCATTCAAGTATGAGTCGATTGAGTCAGTGTGTTGCTGTTGTTGTGTTTACAGGCTGTTTTGCCTTCTGGTGTTGTCCCTGCTTCGCCTGTATAACCACCAGAGAGTTCGGTCAGTGTCTCTGCCTCCCCCTGCTGGACATCTTCGGCTGCATCCCGCCCATCACCATGTCCATGAGGACCTCCGTACGGCGGCGCTACGGCATCAAGGTAGGGACACAAAGCTGCATCGTCATGAGCAACTGTTTGCTAACAGCACAGAAGTAAACAAATCTGCTGTTGTTTGTGTGTTTGTTTGACATTAAACCGTTTGTTTGCTGCATTCAGGGCTGTTGTTTGTTCGACTAGAGTGCTGAATTCACGGCTAGCTAGTTAGTTAGTTATTGTGCTTGCGTGTATGTTTTGGTTGAAGTTCCTCTCTGTGCCTGCTTAGGGCAGCTTGTTTGTTGTTTTTTGCTTGTTTGTTTGTTTGTTAGTGATTAATGTTCCTCTCATTGCTGTGTTTGTTTATTGTTTATTGTTTGTGCGTCCAGGGCTCCCTGTGCAGAGACTGTTTGTGCTCCACCTGCTGTCTGCCCTGCGTCTGGTGTCAAATGTCCACAGAGATGAAGAAGAGGACGCTCCCCACAGTGCTCAGTGACATCATCAGCCGCTGATGACATCATTGCTATGACATCAGTGCTGCTCCGTCTCCATCAGTCCTAACTCTGATGAAATGCAACCGTTGTGAAGTAAACAACAACAACAATAGCATTTGTGCTGTGTGTTTACAGAATAACAGTGTTCACATGTTTGCTGATGTCTCGCGACACTTTATCCGCTGTCTGTTTATTCTGTCATATTTATCAAACATGTTTGTTTTTATACTTTTCCACGTCTTACTTTTTAAAAAACTTTGTTTTATGCGCTTGTCTCAATATGTTAATTTTCTACTGTGATTAAATATTTAATTTATCTTACATTCATTAAAATGTTTAATAACATCCTGACTGAGAGTGTTTTTGTAAAGAGAACATGAATAAATGTGAAGCTGAAGCGGACTGTGAGCTTCTGAGAACAAGTTTTAATGAGTACAGTCTGACCTCAGGGTTCGTTTAGAGTCCGAGTTCAAATTCAACCTCAGAAACAGAGATTCCAGGTCAGAACTCTGTGAAACATCAGTTTTGATTGAAGCGTATCAGAAACATCACATCTTGTGTTTTAAAAATGTTCCTGAAATTAAAAATATTTTTTTTTGTTGTCACTGGAAAAAAAAACAAATAATCAAATTACTTTTCATCTATTAAAAAAGACTGACTTCTAGCT
>NW_007577846.1:484456-496128 GCF_000690725.1 Stegastes partitus | reverse complement strand
AAATATAAGTACCTGGAAATAAATTAGAGAGAAAAAAAGTTCTTTTAAAAAATAAATAAAGACTTCTTTAATTATTACATGTATGTATATATTCAAAGACTGACTTCTAGCTAGATGTGATGGAATGACAGTTTATTTATTAAAAAAAAAAATATATATATATACATATATATATTCCTGTGAAGTAAAAAACAAAAAAAAGTGGCGTAATGAAATATAAGTACCTGGAAATAAATTAGAGAGAAAAAAAGTTCTTTTAAAAAATAAATAAAGACTTCTTTAATTATTACATGTATGTATATATTCATTGGCTCATTTATTTGTTCAGGATTTAGTTAATATGAATATATACAGTATTTGGTTGTTTATTTGTCTGTTTCATACTGAATACAACTGCATTCAATAGAAGTCTGCACTCATCAACTGAAATCTTTATTTATGGTTTTTGTTTTTTTAAATCTCAAAAATGATTATAAAAAATAATTTTATTACATTATAACCGTTTATAGATTCCATAAACATAAACCAGATTTTATATATTTGCATAAATCATG
Organism: Stegastes partitus; assembly: GCF_000690725.1. Lineage (NCBI taxonomy): Eukaryota > Metazoa > Chordata > Actinopteri > Pomacentridae > Stegastes > Stegastes partitus. Next base: position 495,574 of record NW_007577846.1, on the reverse strand, counting down.
TCTATTGACTGATTTGTGAACGTGCTGAGGCGCGGCGCTGTTGTTACCCTCCGGGCCGCTGGGGGCGCCGCTGTGTCGCTGCTCTGGGATTAAGCAGCAGAAAAAGCGGCTCCAACACGTGTTTTGTCCTCTCGGGGTGCATGTTGTGACCGGCTGGGAGGAATCGGAGCAGAAAACTAGCCAACAATTAAAATAACTACCAAATATCAGCGATTATCGAGCAGATATGACGAAGGTGAAGAAGGAAAAGGCTTCTGCGGACGGAGAGGAGGCCGCAGGAGGGACCGAGAAGTCCTACGAGGAGCTGATCGCTCACCTGAACCCGATTTCTCAACCGCTGGCCTCCAGAAAACTTAGCAAGAAGCTCTACAAATGTGTCAAGAAAGGTAAAAACGACAAAAAGTGTCGCTAACAGCAAAAAAACTTGTTTTGTTTGTGTTTTTTGGAGACTGTGCGAAACTCAGTTCAAAAACAGTCAACTTTAACGATCTCTCGACTGGCACCAGATGTTAGAATTTATGTAGGACGTTGAATGAGACACAGAACGAATCGTTTGACTCTTCTGATTAATTCGGCTTTTTAACTTGTCAATTTAAATATACACAGTTTGAAATTTAATACCTATTTCTGAGACGAGGCCAGACCCTTTGTGTGTCACAAATGAGGGTTTCTACTGTTTCTTTGGAGACAGAGCCAAACTCCGGTTAAAAATTACTGGTATTAACGATCTCTCGTCTAAAACAAGCGGAACAATTAATGTAAGAAGTTAAATGAAACACCGAAGGAATAATTTGACTCTTATGCATAATTCGGCTGTTAAATTCGTCATTTAAATGTTCACATTTGGAACTTAATGCTTATTTTCTGAGGAGAAGCTGCATCTATTTTGCATGTTGTCAGGAAACATTTAAAATGGGTTGTGTTCAGGTTCCTGCGTCCTGCACGTTGCAGAGTGAAAGATGCAGATTAAATGTGGGTTGCTGCTGGATTTAGTTTGAGGGACAACAAACAGAGACCTGAAACATTTCTCGGGGTGTTGTAGATGATCTAAAAATGGCTGATTTCACAATGGAGTCTGGTTTCATGGTGTTCTCTGTGATTGCAGCTGCCAAAGTGAAAAACATCCGGAGAGGAGTGAAAGAAGTTCAGAAGTTCATCAACAAAGGAGAGAAAGGGTGAGTCTGCCTCCATGTTCTCACCTGTTCACAATCTTTAAAGGGCCGCTCTGTCACTTTATGACCACCAAACCATTTCTAAGAGTCGTTGTCATGCTGAATGTTGACACTTCTCATCATCATAAGTAGAGCTGCACAATTAATCAAATTCTAATCACGATATTGGCTTCCTGCGATCAAATTTGCGTGATGAGCGATATTTAAAATGTGTAATGCTGTGTTTACACCAGACGCGATTAAAATCATTTGCGCTAATGATTTACATGTAAAGAAAATGTGAAGACGCAATTAGACGCAAGTAAACGTCCCACAGCGCGACTGATGCGAATTGAGCGAGTTATTCATGCGTATGACGAGATTCTAGACGCGCGTTTGAAGAGCAAGTTGAAAAATCTGAACTTTTGCGATCTGACGCGCCGCGATGGCCAATCAGTGGTGACGTCAACAACATGATTCATTCATTTTTTGCAACTACACTGATTACTGATTGATTTACTCACCTCAGGAGATAAGCAGTTACATTACTGGCCAGGGCAGATCTCAGTGATCAGCAGACTGGCTGTCCCTCTCCTCCAGTTCACACACAAGAATGCTGCTCTTTAACTTAACAAGCTAGCGAGTTCCTAGCTATCGCAATCCTAGCGGGATAAACCTCCGCTGGCTCCTCGTCACTGTGGTCAACCTACTCCTGCTATCGGCCGCTCGTCCATGTTGTTGTATGTGGTACGGAAAAAACATGGCTCTTATGTCAGCGAGCGCCTGTAGTTGGTATCCTGGAGGGATGTCCTGGTACCGATCCTCTCCAACAGGTAGTCAAACTGGGTCCAGATCATCCGAAAACAGCGCTGGAAGCAGCCGTCATCCAGGCGCAGCTCCTGGAGAAGGTGGAGGATTTCCCCGAGCTGTGTGCGTCTCTGTGGAATCCCATGGATTCGGCGTCTGGATCGCGTCAGTCGCGCCAATGACTTGAATTCAGACACAAATCTTGACGCGCGAATGAAGTGAGCAAACTCTGTGCACACATGCGTCCAAATACGCACGTAATGCGTTTGAAGAGCAAGTTGAAAAATCTGACCTTTTGCGATCTGACGTGCCGCGATGGCCAATCAGCGTTAAGATTCTCTGGTGACATCAACATGATTCATTCAGTTTTTTTTTATAACTACATCGTGATTACTGATTGATTTACTTTGGAGTTTTTTTCACATCCAGTTTATAATTTAGTTCAGAAAATATATTTACAGAATGGAAATGGAAGTGCCCTGTTTTGTTGCCTTTTCATTATTCTTTTATTTATCTTTATTTATTTTTTAAGGAGTTGCACTGAAGTTTGGAGAAAAAGAGGAGCTAGTTTATTTTTAAGCACATATTTGCACATGAGCAGGAATGTAGCACAATAATATGGATGTGAAAACAGTTATAATAAGTCTGTCAAACAATAACATTTTTTTGATTAAAATCAACAAGTAATTCTCATAATTAATCGTGATTTCAATATTTATCAACATAATCGTGATTATCATTTTGGCCATCATGGTGCAGCCCTACTCCATGATGCTGCCTCCTCCATGCTTCACTGTGAGAAATACTTTTTGTTTGTTTGTTTTTTGCGCCAAACAAATCTTTCGGCGTTTAAGCTTAAAGGTTTAACTTTGGTTTCGACAGACCATAGCACATAATTTTGGGAGAGTAAATATATTTAGGACGTCCCACTGTCTCCTGAGGCCCGGATGTATGAAGAATCCAACAGATTGTTGTCTTATGTTCAGAGCAACCAGTGACTACCGCTGCAGTTCTTTTACTGTTGCTGTAGTTTTATTTTATTTACACCACAAAAACCTGCCTTTTAATGCGGTGTGCACATTTGTAAACTGTATTTGTGGGTGTTTATTTATTTGTTGGTGTTATCTGGTCGTGTCTCTGCAGCATCGTAGTGTTGGCCGGCGACACGCTGCCCATCGACGTCTACTGCCACCTGCCGATCATGTGCGAGGACAGAAACCTGCCGTACGCCTACGTCCCCTCGAAAGTGGTGAGTCTGCAGCGACCAAAACTGTTCACAGCTCCTACACTGTGTGGAATTGTATTTTAGTCATTTCCAGGTCTGGATAAGTTGGGAAACAGATTTGACTGAATCCAGACATCAGCGACAAATTTGTGTGAAAGAATTGCTGAAATTCACAACATCACAAAATCCAAACACTTGTCTGAACATTCATGAGCATCTACTGAAATTAAATTATTCAATATCTTTTAAAATGTCATTATCGAATGTCTGCTAAAAATAAATGATTAAATATCTACTAAAATTAGCTTGTTACATATCTGCTGAAATTGATTCAGTTTATTAAAAACAGTCGTGACTCGATAATCCGACACTAAATGTAAAACCTTCTTTTATGTCTGATTGTCAAGACAGAGGTTGAGATACAAGGAGGGCTTGATGCTGGAAGGCTCATTTGGTGTTAATTATTGTTTATGGTTGTTATAGTAACTAGTAGGGCTGGTCCCAGTAGCACTCTCTGGTCTCTGGATATTCAGGCCCAATTAATGATGAATATCAGAATATTCGGCGTGGTCGAGGGACACTTCCACCCCGGGGCAGCGCTCTGATGGGCTGGAAGTGGTCAGAGCGCACAGGCAGTACTTGGCTGCTGATGCTAGTTTAGGATAGCGCTCACACTTCTGTTTCCACCATCAGTGGTGGCGACAGCAGCGTCGTTTACTTCCATAAACACTGAGCACGCTCACTGCGTGTGACGTCGTCGTGTCCTCTTCTGCGCTTTTGGGTCGTATGAAGTTCACACAGCAGATCACATACAAGTCACATTTAATTTGAAACGTGAACGAACTCTCAAAAAATCGTATTTCACAAAAAAATCTGAATGTAGCATCAAGTGCTGCAGTGTGAACGTAGCCAGTCTGTGGGATTGTTCAGTCAGATAATACACCGTTATCCTGATTGGTGACATTAAACGTCATGTCGGAGTCAGAATCCATAGCTGTCGGTATGTTAAGGCTGTTTTTAATTTATATTCAAACCTGTCGGATAGGAGGTTTAGGATTGTTAAGGGTCGAATTATCGAGTCACAACTGTATATGCAAAAACTTTCTTATAAATGTCTACTGAAATTAAATGTATTTAAATAACTGCTCAAATCAATTTTTTAAATATCTGCCAAGATTTATTACATATTAACTAAAATATATTTAATTCATTAAGTAGCTATGAGCATGTATTTAATAAATATCTGCTAAAAGTACTGTTTGAATATCTCCCAAAATCTATAATCATCATTAAATGACTGCTCAAATTAATATATGAACTATACACTCATATTAAATGATTAAGTATCTGCTAGAAAGTAATGCATATCTGCAAAAAATATTTAGTCCACATCTGTCAAAATGTATTTCTTATAAATCTTTAAAAATATATATATATATATTTCGAAACTTTATTCAATTTAATAAATATATTAAAATATGCACTCAAAATGTGCACGTCTTCGAAACTTAAATGTCTTTAAATATCTAAGATTTATTAAGTATTGGCTAGAACTTTATAAATCTTGACTAAAATGTCTTTAACTTAATAAATAACTTTTATAATACATTTATTTCTAAACAAACAAACAAACAAACAAACAAATAAACAAATCTGCTGAAATAAATGTATTAAATATCACCTAAAATTAAAATATTAAATTAAATAAATATGAAATATTTGTCACAATTTATTAATATCTGTTAAATGTAATTATTAAATATCTGCTGCAATAAATTTAGTAAATGTATGTTGCCATTAATTTATCTGCAAAAAATAATTATTGAATATTTGATCGTAGTTAAAATATAGAATAACTACCACTTTTTAAAATATCTTCTAAAATGTATTTACTAAATATATGCTAAATGTAAATCATTAAATATTTTAAAATGTATTAATAACTACTGATGTATCATTAATTAAATATCTGCTGAAAATCGTTTTGTTTTGCATCTCAACCTTTGCGTCTGTGTATTGATGTCTGAGTTTTGTCAGTGTCGCCTTTAAGGAGCAGTTTGATCGATGACTTTTATTTTGAAATGTGTCTTCAGGATCTGGGCTCGTCTGCGGGCTCCAAGCGGCCGACCTGCGTCATCCTGATCAAACCTCACGACGAGTATCAGGACGCCTACCAGGAGTGTGTGGACGAGGTGTCCAGCCTGCCCAAGCCGCTCTGAATCAGCCAATCAGACGGCAGCTTGACCTCCTGTAAAGGAGCAGAATGCTGTTTCCCACGCTAACAGTTTCCACCTGTTTCCAGTGTTTGTGCTAAGCTAGGCTAATGACATCCAGGGAGCAGGAGGTTTTAATGGAGGCGTCTGTTGTGTTTATGTTGCACAACGACGTGCGACAAGAACATTTGACCAAGAAGTGTCGCATTATTTTCTTAAAAAAAACACATTAAGTAAAAATAATGTTGATGTTGGAGTTAAACAGAAGGTTTGTTTTTTACTGATCACTGAGGAGTCGTTTGAGTTTGTTGAATACGTTTTTATTCTGTCCTGAAGCAGATGTTTTTTTGTAATTAAATGACGTGTGAACAGACTGGACGTGTCAAAGTGTTTCTCTGTCGTCACATTAAAGGAGCAGTTTGTGTTTTTAGGAAATCCTCGTCTTTATGAAACTTGAAGCTGAGTCTCCATTGGTCGTCATGGTAACGACATCATGACGCCATGTTTGTTCCTTTTTTTTTAAAAGTATGTATTTATCAAATATTAGCTAACGTTTAATTTGTTAAATGTCTTCTAGATTTTATTGAATAAATGCTACTAATTCTTAAAAATGTCTTAAATATCTGGAATTTATTCATAGTGTCTGCTAAACGTGATCGAATTCGTTTAAAAGAATTCTTACATTTCTAACACTTATTAAATACATTTTTAATATAATGATTTTTAAAATGGAAACTTTGTAATCAAATCAATTCCACATATCATCCATTCTTGTATTGCGCTTAAAACGTATTAAAGACCTGTTTAATGTAGTTTAAAAAATATTTGCAAAAAATTATATATTCAATTTTGTCCGTGGCCTGATCAAACCTCACGATGAGGTTCACCAACACTGTGTAAGAAAATTCCATTTTTCCCCCACACGGGATGCAACTGAAGATGTCCAGCAGGGGTAGCAGAGACACCAACCTAACTCTGGTGGTCATACAGGTGAAGCAGGGACAACACCAGAGGGCTGTACTACGAAGCAGGTTTGACATAGCCAGGATTTCTCTGTGTAAGCCGGCTCAGCAAAACCAAAAGCCCCAGCCAGAGATAACGGGTATAATCAAGATAGTTTTCAAATTTCTTTGTCAACTCAGACTTTCCGCTTCAGACTCTGTTCACATAAAAGGAGGCGTTCAACACGTCACGTGACTCTTCTGCACTAAATGAATCAATCGTGTTCAGTTGCTTCAGTCAACACGTTGTTCTAATGAAGAACAATGAGGAAGATAAAAAAGAAATATGACAGTAAAAAGTGCTGCTGCTGCAAATGGTGCAAGACAGGANGTCTCTAAGTGTAGCCCTGTGATAGACTGGTGACCTGTCCAGGTGAACCTGCCTTCACCCTGAGTCAGCTGGGATAGACTCCAGCCCCCCATGACCCTAATGAGGATTAAGGTGTATAGATGATGGATGGATGGATGGATGGATTTTAAGTTTTCAGCTTAGCTTTAACACTAAACTTTTTATAATGGATTTGGTTTGATAAAGGTCCATTCTAGGAATGTCACTAATGATTATTTTCATTCTCAGCTATTTTCTGGATTAATTAATTTGTTTTTGTTGTTTATTTGCATTAACGCAGGGCAGAAAACCTTCATCTGACCATGATGTGACTCTGGTTTCTGGCAGTAATAATGTGGTTTAGTGTTACAACTGATGTTAATATTTAGCTTCAATTAATCGCTCAGTTATTTTCTTGATGTAGTGATACAGTATATATACTGCAGTAAAATGTAGAACGTTCAAAATGTGATGGAGAAGAAGTAAAAAGTGATTTAAACTGCATTCTGAATAGTAGAAAAGTGCATAAGACCATGAGTGAATACACTCACCAGGCTCCATTTAAAGATCAATTAAGTGAGAAAACAACTCAAATAAGACAAGATTATCTGCATTTGACTGACTTAAATGTTAATTAGAATTGAGTATGAGAATTTTATGAGTCTGGAATCAGAAAATTTTGACGCATGTTTCTTTAAAAATCTCTCAAACTGACGATTATTTCAATATTCAACAACCAATCGATCGACTGAACGTTTCAGCTCAAATGACAAAGAAGTTAAAATGTGAACGAGCCACTCACATTTTGTCGAGTCGCCTCCATCTTCTAGCTGCAGAGACACAAAAACAGGAGAAGCGTGAATGCAGAGAGAAGTTTACTGTTTAGAGCTGCTTTCATTCACATTCAGGACGTTTTAAACAGAGAAAAATTAAAATCAGTGAAGCAAGACGACGAGTTCCTGTGTGCAAAACCAACAACACCAAACCTGCAACTATTTCCACAACTAATAGTTTCATTTAATAATTTCAATTTCATAGCCATTTTTGTCTCTGAAGAACTTTCAAATGTGCTGGCTTTATACAGACACGAAGCACGGCAACAAAAATTGTCTTCTAATAAAAAACCCGACCTTCATTAGTGGATCACTGGTACCAGTATGACCCAATACTCAAAATTTCTTATGTATTTTTATGGAACCAATCAATTTTAAGTTTTTAATGACTTTTTTTTCGGATTTGTTTAGTACTTTGGCTGTGACTGTATGAAAAGTAATTGCACTTGAAGACCTGAGAGTGATTCTTAATGCAACATTTCACACATATATGGGGTGNTACCATGGAGATCTAGCTCCACAGCATCAGCTACCATGGAGATCTAGCAGGTAAAAAGAGAGCCACCTTCGTGACACTGAAAACTATGATTTAACCTCAACATACCTCGCTAACCCATTAATCTCGCTTCGTAGGGCAGCCCTCAGAGCGCAAAACAGCCTGTAAACACAACAACAACACACTGACTGAATCGACCCATATTTGAATGGAGTTTGGTGTGGACAAGCCTTAGTTTGTTATGAGAGTGAAACGTCCGTTGCGTACACTCTTTCATGTCGTGGCAGCAGTCGCAGATCCCTGACGACCAATCACCTTCCTCGTTGGAAGCGTGCATCGCCTCAGGCTGCATGGACACCGGCCAGCTCATCCTCCACCTGAAGCTGCTTCACTCAGTCCAGCCTGACGGAAGTTAAATTAGCCATAATGTGAAAGGAGTTTGGTGCAGATTCATATTGTCCTACATGTAAACAGTAAAATATTTAAATTGGACTTTGGTATGGATTTATTATAGCTGCTTATAAAAAAAGACACGTCAAAATCGATTATTATTACTTCAGACATGGAGACTGATGTTAAATGAGTAAATATTTGAATAGAGTTTGGTGCAGTCAGAAAATACATGAAAGGAAATGCAATAATATTCTACAAGTAAACTGACTAAACAGGCAAATATTTGAATGGATTTTGGTGAAGACTGTTATTAGGTAGTCAGGAAATAATTCTGAACCTTAGTGTGGATTCTCAGCTGCTGCTCAGGAAATACATAAAAGCCACAACAGCTACAGTCATTTACAGTTAACGCTGCTGGAAACCATTACACAACATCACAGGTGCCTGAACAAACAACTGCCAGTAACTAAACAAAGAAACAAAACCAAATAAAAAGCCTGCTGAGGTTGAATCAATCAAGGTTGCAAACTCAGTTGTCTCTGTTAGTTGATTTAAATTTAGGTTTGGATAACGTAATGAAATTAGCTTGATAACTAAGTTTTTCTTCATCTTGAGGTCAGCATTTACAGTCGCCCACTTGTGTTTGTAATTATGGGGAAAAAAATCATATCATTAAAAAGGTTGAAACAACTTCATTTTTCATCTTAAAAATATGTTTATGCTGCCACTCATTAAGTAAATAAAAAATCCAGATTTATGCAACTTATGGTCATCCACGTCGCTGTCCGCTGTCGTCGAACTAGAATAAAGACAAAATGGCCGCCTCCAGAACTCTGCATGGCGGCTTTAGAACCCTCTGATTGGACGTTTCCCAGAGCAGCGCTCTCTGGGGTTTGTGGTCGACATCTCTCCTGACGTTCTCCTCGTTTTCACAGTTTGTTCTGACTTTCACGTCCATGTTTGCAGTTCGTTGTCAGCCCATCTCCAGTGGGCGGAGCTTAAGGGACAGTACTCGTAGTTGGCGATCTGGTAGATCTTCTCCACCGCTGAGCCTCGACTGTGGAGCTGCAGGGTGGACGAAGTCGAACTGAACTGGACCGAAGTGCTGATCTGCCGCTGAGGACTGAGACAGAACAAAACATGGAAACTTATTTAACGTGTGATGGACCAGCTAGAAGGTATTTGTTCCCAAAAACGTTCTGGAAAAGTTCTGCAAAGTTCTGCAAAGTTCTGCTAACATTGTCAGCGGAAAGTTTTCTTTTATAATGTTTCTATTAAAGGTCTGACAACTAAAGACGTTCTAAAAATGTTTGGTGATAACATTGTTAGACCGTTAACGTTCTCAAAACTGAATGTTCCACTGAGAACGTTCCACTTTTGTTATTGTGTAAAACTGTGGAACATTGTGGGAACGTTTTATAAAGTCTTTAATGTGTTCCCACAAGAACATACCCAAAACATCCTGAGGACATTGCAGGCAGAACGTTCCATCATTGTTAATATATCACACTACAGGAACGTCTTATAAAGAACGTTCTGTCATCTGAGGTCTCGATAACATCTGGAAAACTGTTTTTGAATGTTGCATTGAGAACGTTCCTCCTTTCTTTTAACGGGACGTAATCTGTGTTCCTGACGTCCTCTGACTTTTAACAGTGAAACATTACATTAACTTTAAAGGAACATTACTGGAAATGAAAATGTTCTCACAATGTTCCTGGAACATATGAAAAAAAACAAACATTCCCTTTAACACATTCTTAGAACTTGTCGGTGATGTCAGCGATGGTTGTGGGAACGTTTCCTGCCAGCTGGGTAGAAGATGGATTTTGATAACTGATGGTTTTTGTTGTTTTCGAGCTAAAATAGTGAAACAAAGTGAATCATTTTCTGATTCCAGCCTCTCAGATGAGATGATTCGCTGCTTTTCTTTGACACATTTTAGTATGAACTGAATATTTTTGCAAAAAGTGAGCCTTACACCATTGGGTTTGTTGGGTTCTTCAAATGTACAAGCATCAAACCTTTTGAAACGGTTCAAGAACAAACCGCAGAGCTTCCGTTTACAACTCGATGAGCTTTTAAAGGTCACCTCATGTCGCTCTGAGCCATCGTTGGACTGAAGGTGGTTCTTGTCACTAACATGCTGCTCTGAAACTGTTCAATGGAAACTTGTCGTGTGGTTTGTGGTTTGGGAGGTCTTCTCTCATCGCTGAGTTTCAGTCTGAAACCGTCAGCAGAAGGAAGCCGATCGACTTAAACCTAAAGCCGCCTGAAGGGAGTTTACCCAGAAAACATAAAGAAAAGGACTGCAGCTCACGATTACCTTTACTGCACATGGATTTGATTAATTGATAGTTTGGTTTACAAAATGTCAGAAAAAGATTTTTAAAAATATCAAACAGTGATTCAAAGTCGAGCTGTAAGGTGGCGCAGTGGTTAACATGGTTTGCGTCTCGGTGAGGGTACTGGGATCTTTCTGCGTGGAGTTTGCATGTTCTCCCCGTGCAGCGTGGGTTCTCTCCAGGTTCTCCGGCTTTCTCCCACACAGTCCAATAACATGTTGAGGTTAATTGATCTAAATTGTCCGTAGGTGTGAATGTGAGTGTGCTTGGTTGTCTGTCTCTAAGTGTAGCCCTGTGATAGACTGGTGACCTGTCCAGGTGAACCT
>NW_007577846.1:479563-481971 GCF_000690725.1 Stegastes partitus | reverse complement strand
GTTGGATGAAAACTTGGAAGCGTCGCTCTGAATGTGTGATGACTAATAACGTTTCACTAAAAATAAAAAGAAATGCAACTACAAATATGGCTGAATGATAGTTTTGACAAAGACAGTTTTGTTTTTACTCATTTTAACTTTAAATTCCTCATTTGCATTCAGTATCTTTACTATACTACATGAAGCAGATATTACAACAAATTACAACCTAATTTTAAAAGCACATTATTAGAGTTGCTCAGAGTTGTGTTGGTGCTGGATTACCTGCAGTCTGACTGGTTGCTGTCGACTCTGTGGACGTCTCTGCTGCTGCTGTTGACTCTGTGGACGTCGCTTGTAGAACTAAAAATGAAATAATAACACACAACGTGTAACTTCAGAGACTCTAAAGGCCTCAGTCTGCTTCAAGTCAAACATCTGATGATGAAACTAAGTCTGCTGCATCCTCGTGGTGTTGATATAAAGCGTTGGTTCTCTGGTGTCAAATAGTGAGTTTATTAACTTTCTCTCAATCTGCAGAAATTTACAGCTACTTAAGTTCTAACTTTATTTGTTTTAAAATAATATTAATTTGTATCTGTTCATTTGAGAAAGAACTAAGTGCAGCTAAGTCAGCGATAGTTACCACCACCTGCTAGTTAGCACCACCTGATAGTTAGGACCACCTGCTAGTTAGGACCACCCACTAGTTAGCACTACCTGCCAGTTGGCACCCAAAGTTAAATTAGAGAAACTATAAAGAAAAATTTTTAAATTAAACAAAAACTACATAAAAAGCAAAATCATCTTAGTTTTGAAACAAACACAAAATCACTTATTAAGCTAAAAGTACAAACACATACATACCGACATCGTTGTAACAGGAATGTTAAATGGATTTAGTCAATGTTTTTCTTCAGTCTTTGTCCCACTTTAAGTTTTTATATTTTAATTTAACCGTCTGATCAGTAGCCCACAGCCTTGGTAGTTGCTGAACCACCACTACCCAAATAATAACTACAAACACAATTCTTGGAGAGACTGCAGGTGTGATTGCAGCTTGCAGTTGCTCAAGTTTATGAGCTTTCTAACACCTCAGGTCTCCTTTGCTATAAGTAGCTCACATGATTGAGTTTTAAGCTCTGTGATTGGCTGGTTTCAGTTGAAATGTATAAACGTTTGAATTAAACCTGATTTTTAGCTCTGATTGGGTCGCCTCCAGCAAATTTGAGAATCAGGATGAATTTCTGTCGAATCGGTTGTTGTTGATGTTCAGTTGGAGGTTGTTGTATTTTAGCAGAGTGGAGAATCTTCTAGAGAAATGATCAGCAGCCACTAAACATGTAAATAGGTCAAAGTCATGATGAGACGGCCTACAGAGAAGAGGTCCTGAACCTCACTACATGGTGTTCCCACAATAATCTGGCACAACTCTTCAAAGACTAAGGACTTAGTGCTGGACTTCAGACGGAAGAGGGAGGGCACCCCACCACCACCACCACCATCCACTACACCGTAGAGAGGGTCAGTGACTTCAAGTTCCTGGGAACATACCTTTCTCAGGACCTTACATGGGGCACCAACAACATTAACTATTTAATCAATTACCATTGATCTGACCATTTTTTATGAAAATAATTCTGTGATTGCAGCTTTTTAAAAGTGAATATTTTCTGGTTTCTTTCCTCCTCTATGACAGTAAACTGAATATCTTTGTGTTGAGGACGAAACCATTTTATGACCAAAGCANGCAGAGCTTCCGTTTATAGCTAGACGAGTCTTTAAAGGTCACCTCGTGTCGCTCTGAGCCTTTGTTGGACCAAAGGTGGTTCTCGTCACTAATATGCTGCTCGGCCGCTGTTCAATGGAAACTTGTCGTGTGGTTTGTGGTTTGGGAGGTCTTCTCTCATCGCTGAGTTTCAGTCTGAAACCGTCAGCAGAAGGAGGCCGATCGACTTAAACCTAAAGCCGCCTGAAGGGAGTTTACCCAGAAAACATAAAGAAAAGGACTGCAGCTCAGGATTACCTTTACTGCACATGGATTTGATTAATTGATAGTTTGCTTCATAAAATGTCAGAAAAAGATTTTTAAAAATATCAAACAGTGATTCAAAGTCGTGCTGCAAGGTGGCGCAGTGGTTAACATGGTTTGCGTCTCGGTGAGGACACCCAGGATCTTTCTACGTGGAGTCTCCGTGTTCTCCCCGTGCAGCGTGGGTTCTCTCCGGGTTGTCCACCTTCCTCCCACACAGTCCAAAAACATGTTGAGGTTAATTGGTGATTCTAAATTGTCTATGGCTGTGAATGTGAGTGTGCTTGGTTGTCTGTCTCTGACGCAACTTGATCCTGATGTTAAAGTTTGCTGGAGGCGACCAAATTAGAGCCAAAAGTCAGGTTCAAATAGTATGTTTTCAGTTCGGCTTTAAATT
>NW_007577846.1:470538-477898 GCF_000690725.1 Stegastes partitus | reverse complement strand
CACCTCAACTGGCTCCTTTCGACGCGAAGGAACAGCGGCTCTACTCTGAACTCCCTCTGAGCTCCTCACCCTATCTCTAAGGCTGAGCCCAGCCACCCTGCGGAGGAAGCTCATTTCGGCCGCTCGTATCCACGATCTCATTCTTTAGGTCACACCCAAAACTCGTGACCGTAGGTGAGGGTTGAGACGTAGTTGGACTGGTAAATCGAGAGCTTTGCCTTGTGGCTTGGCTCTCTCTTCACCATGACGGTATGGTACAGCGCTCACATTACCGCTGATGCCGCACCGAGCCGCCTGTCCACCTCGCGTTCCATTTTCCCATCACTTGTTAACAAGATCCGGAGACACTTAAACTCCTTCACTTGGGGAAGCAACTCACCCCCCCCGCGGAGGTGGCAATCTGGCAGAGGACCATGGTCTTGGACTTGGAGGTACTGATCCACATCCCCGCCGCTTCGCACTCGGCTGCAAACTGCTTCAGTGCATGCTGCAGGTCACGGTCTGATGAATCCAGCAGTACCACGTCGTCTGCAAAAAGCAGAGACGCGATCCTGAGGCCTCCAAACCAGACACCCTCCTCATCCTGACTGCGCCTTGAGAGCCTGTCCATGAAGACCACAAACAGGAGTTCGTGGAAGCTAAAACTTGAGTGTGGGAGGAGTTCGGGGAGGCCATGGAGAAGGACTTTTGGTCGGCCTTGAAGAAGCTCTGGCAAAACATCCGACGTCTCAGAAAGGGGAGGCAGGGATTCACCCAGGCTGTGTACAGCCAAGTTCTACTGGCCCTGGATGTGTGGCAAGGGGCATTATCTAGTTGAAACATCCAGTTTTGACCTCGACGGAACAGTGCACGTGCACAAGGGAGCATGTGGGTTTCAAGAATGGCACAATACTTGGCAGAGTTCAATGTGCCATCACAGACAGTGAGATGACCAACACCAGCAGCACTCATGCATCCCCAAACCATGATACTGCCTCCTCCATGCCTGACAGTAGGTACTGTACATGTTAATAATGCTTCGCTTGGCCTACTGCGTATCCTCACATTAGCAGGAGGAAGATAAGTGCAGACCATAAAGCTGGAAACTGGACTCATCTGACCACAAAATCTTCTTCCAGTTCCTGGCTGTCCAGTTCTTGTGTGCGTGGGGCCCAACGATGTCTGGCTAACCTTTGCCTCTCATTGCTCAAGGGCTTCTTGACAGCCTTGTAGGACCTTAAGCCATGATCTAAAAGTCGGCCACATACAGTGCGGGTGGAACACTGGACACTAGTTTGATTTGACCACTGCTGCTGAAGCTCCTGTGATGTCAGTCTGCGGTTTTCCCTGCACATGTGGATCAGCATTTGGTCATTCCTTGCTGAAGAAACCCTTGGATGCCCAGATCTTGGTTTGTCTTCAAAGCTGTTGGTTTGTCTGTATTTCTGCAGAGTGTATCCAACTGCTGAAGGACCGCATCTGTGGCAGCTGTACCCTTCCTGGCTGAGAATCTGTATCTTCAGATGTGTTTCCTGCTTTAGCTTCCTTGTTCTAGCCATTTTTGTCTCTGAAGAACGTTCAAATGTGCTGGCTTTATATAGACACGAAGCACGGCAGCAAAAACTGTCTTCTCATAAAAAGCCCGACCTTCATTAGTGGATCACTGGTACCAGTATGACCCAATACTCAAAATGTCTTATGTATTTTTATGGAACCAATCAATTTTAAGTTTTTAATGACTTTTTTTTCGGATTTGTTTAGTACTTTGGCTGTGACTGTATGAAAAGTAATTACACTTGAAGACCTGAGAGTGATTCTTAATGCAACATTTCACACATATATGGGGTGTTTCCACCACTGNTCCAGCAAACGTACAGAGCGCCGTAGTATTTTATGTCATATTTACAGGTGAGAGTGACGTTCTCACCTGTTTGACCCTCAACACTGAAGCTGAAACATTCAGAGACTGAGGACAGAAAGACAAGAAGGTTTTTCAGATAAAATCCAAACTCGTAAATCTCAGCTTCAGTCCAACGTGTCCCATAGAATCAGTATTTTTAACATACTGGCTGATTTTATTATGTTTTAATGCTTCTTGTTGTTTTATGAGTCATTCTACGAAAAAAAAAAAAACAATCAGTTTCTCCAACCTGACCTCCTCAGAATCAGCTGATTATTTATCTGCAACAACTTCAGAGTGTTTAATGAAGCCATGTGAAGTTTTGTCTTCATACTATGAATATTTTCAGTTACAGGCGCCTGAAGCACATAGAGGTGAAACTCCAGTTGAAACCAGATGTTTGCATTCACTGTATAAAAAGAAATGAAACCTTTTTTTTTCTGTCTGACATGAAATCAGATGAAACTTGTTCATTTTTAGGATAGTTAGGATGACCAACATTGTTTAAATTTGCTAAATATAAATGATATTAAATACATCTATTTATATTTCCTGAATTTCCCCTATGAGGATCAGTAAAGTATTATCTTATCTTATCCTAAATGCCAGAATAACGAGAGAGAGAAGTTTTTTAGAGAATTTTTTACTTCTTTCTTCATAGTCAGAAGTTTACATCCACTAAGATTACTATGCCTTCAAACTATTTGGGAAAGCCCAGATGATGATGTCATGTCTTTGGAAGCGTTTGATTGGTTAATTGACAACATTTGAGTTACGAAGAAAGAAAAACACAGAATAAAATGATAAAAAGTTTTTTGAAAAGGCCGTTTTCAAAGAGACAGTACCTGTGAGGAGAACGAGCAGCAGCAGCACGATCTTCATGACGAACTCTGACCGACTGACAGCGAGTCTTTACAGCGGCTGAAAAAGTTAAAACCACAAGTCGTCAGAGGGAGGCTCTGCAGAACCAAACATCAGCAGGAGGAGGAAACTTTAAACATTCACTTAGTGTTGGTGTGAAACTGTGATGTAAGTTATAACTGACCCACAGGAGGAAGCAACCACCAAATACAGATAATATCTAGACTGGACATGTGTCGCAGATATCTGGAATTGAAGTAGATTTCTCATTACAGCAACATCTGCATCTACTATGAGTTCCAGATGTCTACACTTTTATTCTGACTAGTTATAAGTCCAACTCAACATATCTTTAATACCTGTCATCTATATTGTCCTTTTGAGACTTTTAAATTAAGTTTAAATGAGTCAGAATGATGTCGATTTTTCAACCTTGAACTCTGACCAGTCCAAATACACATCAGTAGCTTGAATTAGAGTTCTGACTCGATGAAATCCTTCGTTTTAAACATACTACGGCGCTTAAAACACACATCAATAGTGTTACGGCCATGTCAGAGCAGACCGACATTCTGCTAAATTTGGACCACCAGGCTGTGATGATCAATTCCTGCCCCCTTCAGGAACAAAACTCTGTCTGCACCTGAGAATCAACACAGTTATGTCACCCTGTCTGACTCAACAACCACTGCAATCAGAAAGAACACCCAAAGTTCCACTATAAATACCTTAGCAAGCTTCTAACAACACTGTAGTGATGCTAAGTGAGTTTACATTAAAAGTCTGATGAAAATCTCATTGTTAGGTCCAGATAAATAAGAAATAAGGTTTTATATTTGAGTCTATGTGGAAAAAAGAAAACTAGATTGTGGATAATATTATCACAAGTATTTCCTGCTTCTATTATTTAGTTATAATTATAAATCTATAGCTCACACTCTACTGGCATGTTGGCTACTGTTAAGGATGAAGTCACATCATAACAGAATGCACTACGATTTCAAAATGATTCAAGATTCAAAAGTTTTATTGTCATATGCACAGCAAAACAGGTAGTTGTACTACACAATGAAATTCTTACTCTGTTCAATCCCCCGAAAAAGACGATACATTAAAGATAAATAAAACAAGCCAATAAGAACAGANATTTGTATCTGTTTATTTGAGAAAGAACTAAGTGCAGCTAAGTCTAGTTAGCACCAACTGCTAGTTAGCACCACTTGCTAGTTAGCCCCACCTGCTAGTTAGCACCACCTGATAGTTAGGACCACCAGCTAGTTAGCACAACCCGCTAGTTAGCCCCACCTGCTAGTTAGCACCTCCTGCTAGTTAGGACCACCTACTAGCTAGCACTACCTGCTAGTTAGCGCCACCCGCTAGTTAGGACCACCAGCTAGTTATTTGAGAAAGAACTAAGTGCTGCTAAGTCAGCAATAGTTAGCACCACCCACTAGTTAGCACCACCTGCCAGTTAGCACCACCTGATAGTTAGGACCACCAGTTAGTTAGCACAACCCGCTAGGTAGCCCCACCTGCTAGTTAGGACCACCTACTAGTTAGCATCATCTACTAGTTAGCACCACCCGCTAGTTAGCACCACCTGCTAGTTAGCACCACCTGCCAGTTAGCACCTAGGGTTAATTTAGAGAAACTATAAGGAAAAACTTTAAAATTGAACAAAAACTAAATAAACAGTAAAATCATCTTAGTTTTGAAACAAACACAAAATCCCTTATTAAGCTAAAAGTACAAACACATACATACCGACATCGTTGTAACAGGAATGTTAAATGGATTTAGTCGATGTTTTTCTTCAGTCTTTGTCCCACTTTAAGTTTTTATATTTTAATTTAACCTTTTGATCAGTAGCCCACAGCCTTGGTAGTTGCTGAACCACCACTACCCAAATAATATCTACAAACACAATTCTTGGAGAGACTGCAGGTGTGATTGCAGCTTGCAGTTGCTCAAGCTTACGAGCTTTCTAACACCTCAGGTCTCCTTTGCTGTAAGTAGCTCACATGATTGAGTTTTAAGCTCTGTGATTGGCTGGTTTCAGTTGAAATGTATAAACGTTTGAATTAAACCTGATTTTTAGCTCTGATTGGGTCGCCTCCAGCAGATTTGAGAATCAGGATGATTTCTGTCAAATCGGTTGTTGTTGATGTTCAGTTGGAGGTTGTTGTATTTTAACAGAGTGGAGAATCTTCTAGAGAAATGATCAGCAGCCACTAAACATGTAAATAGGTCAAAGTCATGATGAGACGGCCTACAGAGAAGAGGTCTTGAACCTCTCGATAATCTGGCACAACTCCTCAAAGGCTAAGGAGTTGGTGCTGGACTTCAGGCGGAAGAGGGAAGGCCTCTATGACAGTAAACTGAATATCTTTGTGTTGAGGACAAAACCATTTTCTGACCAAACAGCTAATTGATTAATCGAGCAGATAACTCAGAGATTCATTGAAGCTAAATATAAAGATCAGTTGTGACACTAAACCACATTATTACTGCCAGTAAACCAAAGTAAACCACATCATGGTCTGATGAAGGTTTTCTGCTTTGTGAAAACTATCCATCAGATTTACTTTGAACCCTGAAGGAAAATATCAAATTTCATATCAGATGTTTTTATGTTTAAACTGAAAATGTGCCTAAAAACAGACGGAACAAGTTGCTTCTTGCCTCTAACGGTCAGATCGAAGTGATGTTTGTCGTCGTTGAACAACCCGGGTATTTCCACTCTGCATCCATAGCGTCCAGCGTCGTCCTCTGTGAGTTTCAGTATCGTCAAAGAAACGTCGCCTTCATCCAGTCGTCCAGTCAGCTGGTACCTGCTGGAAACTCGGCTCTCTTCTTTGACTTTATATCCATCTGTGGAGACGAGCTGGTTGCCACAGCCCCTGCTTGGTATGTCTCCTCGATTCCAGCAAACGTACAGAGCGCCGTAGTATTTTATGTCATATTTACAGGTGAGAGTGACGTTCTCACCTGTTTGACCCTCAACACTGAAGCTGAAANAGACGAGTCCGCCGGCGGTGAGCAGATCCACGAACAGACACAGAATACACACCAGAACCACAGAACCCAGAATCACACTGCTGTCCTCCTGTCAACACACAAACACACACACAAGGCTTTGAAATAAAGAAAAGTTTTGGTGTTTGGCTGCAGTTGCCGCGTCAACTCGTTTCATCCTCCTGCGACGCTGGACTCGTAGCTGCAGCGTTTAGTGTTTTGAAGCTCAAGAAAAACTCTGAGAAGAAACACTGTCAAGATCTTTGGTTTTTCCATGAGAAAAACAATCAAACTGATGCATCAATTATCAGAAATTAGGTCAAAATTATGACCCGCAATACCAACATTTATCTTATCCCTCATATTTTTTAACTTACTATTTCATAATTTCTATTTGTCTTGCAGTTTTGAAACCAGAAGTCTTTGTCACAGTCTCCCTTTACTAGCTACTACTGATGTGCGTATCGATACTGAAGTGTTGATACTTCCGATACCAGATCTTTATGCTCTAAAATTGATCCTAAAATCAAAATATCAATACTTTAGATACTTCAGTCAGGTCATGTTAATCATTTAGAGGAGCACAGTGGAAAGTAACTAAACTATCTTGTGGTTGTCTTTGTCCTCTGATATGACCTGAACCTGAAGCTCGTGTTTTTGTTCGTCTCACCTCGACGCTGCCGCCGCCGCTGGACGAGGACGTCTGGTGGCTTTCTGTGGACGTCATGTGACCTGTAGGAGGAGGAAGTGAAAAAAGATGTTTTTAGGACGGCTGTGTCAGCAGCCTGATGTCATGATGGAGGACAAAAACCTCCAATTCATCAGAACACAGAAATCTGTGTCAAATCTGACTCATACTGAATCTGATGTTGGATGAAAACTTGGAAGCGTCGCTCTGAATGTGTGATGACTAATAACGTTTCACTAAAAATAAAAAGAAATGCAACTACAAATATGGCTGAATGATAGTTTTGACAAAAATAGTTTTGTTTTTACTCATTTTAACTTTAAATTCATCATTTGGATTCAGTATTTCTACCACATGAAGCAGATATTACAACAAATTACAACTTAATTTTAAAAGCACATTATTACATTTCTAAAAATCGTAAATTCAATCAAAATTATGGCAAAATGACAATTAGTGTTCTAGCAGTTTCTTGCATTAGCTGATAGCTTCGACAACATTTCTGATTATGTTGATGTCAGTTATTATGTAGATTCAGTCTCTCATGAATTTTAAACAGAAAACATTATGTCACTAAAAACAAAGAGTACAGTTTAAAAAACGGCAAAATTTGGCTGAATGTTTAAAAAACTATTTCAGTGAAAATGAAAATCCTGGCATCACAACTTTGAATAATTGCCACACAAAATTTAATTTTAATGATTTTAATGTTTTACATGTTTAATTCTACCTGAAGTTGTTGTCAGTGTTGATTGGCTGACCAATCAGATTGTGGGCGGGACACTGCAAATTAATTCTTTCAGGAATCTTAAAGGAACTACAAAGATGCTGGAAACCTGCTCAGAGTTGTGTTGGTGCTGGATTACCTGCAGTCTGACTGGTTGCTGTCGACTCTGTGGACGTCTCTGCTGCTGCTG
>NW_007577846.1:468957-470432 GCF_000690725.1 Stegastes partitus | reverse complement strand
AATTGAATTTCCCTTCTGGGATAAATAAAGTATTTTTCATTTCATTTATTCATTCATTTCATAACTTTATTTGTTTTAAAATAATATTAATTTGTATCTGTTTATTTGAGAAAGAACTAAGTGCGGCTAAGTCTAGTTAGCACCAACTGCTAGTTAGCCCCACCTGCTAGTTAGCACTACCTGCTTGTTAGAACCACCTAGGGTTAATATAGAGAAACTATAAGGAAAAACTTTAAAATTGAACAAAAACTAAATAAACAGTAAAATCATCTTAGTTTTGAAACAAACACAAAATCACTGATTAGGCTAAAAGTACAAACACATACATACCAACATCGTTGTAACAGGAATGTTAAATGGATTTAGTCGATGTTTTTCTTCAGTCTTTGTCCCACTTTAAGTTTTTATATTTTAATTTAACCGTCTGATCAGTAGCCCACAGCCTTAGGAGTTGCTGAACCACCACTACCCAAATAATAACTACAAACACAATTCTTGGAGAGACTGCAGGTGTGATTGCAGCTTGCAGTTGCTCAAGCTTACGAGCTTTCTAACACCTCAGGTCTCCTTTGCTGTAAGTAGCTCACATGATTGAGTTTTAAGCTCTGTGATTGGCTGGTTTCAGTTGAAATGTATAAACGTTTGAATTAAACCTGATTTTTAGCTCTGATTGGGTCGCCTCCAGCAGATTTGAGAATCAGGATGATTTCTGTCAAATCGGTTGTTGTTGATGTTCAGTTGGAGGTTGTTGTATTTTAACAGAGTGGAGAATCTTCTAGAGAAATGATCAGCAGCCACTAAACATGTAAATAGGTCAAAGTCATGATGAGACGGCCTACAGAGAAGAGGTCTTGAACCTCTCAATAATCTGGCACAACTCCTCAAAGGCTAAGGAGTTGGTGCTGGACTTCAGGAGGAAGAGGGAGGGCCTCTATGACAGTAAACTGAATATCTTTGTGTTGAGGACAAAACCATTTTATGACCAAAGCAGATAACTCAGAGATTCATTGAAGCTAAAAATAAAGATCAGTTGTGACACTAAACCACGTTATTGCTGCCAGTAAACCAAAGTAAACCACATCATGGTCTGATGAAGGTTTTCTGCTTTGTGAAAACTATCCATCAGATTTATTTAGAATTCTGAAGGAAAATATCAAATTTCATATCAGATGTTTTTATGTTTAAACTGAAAATGTGCCTAAAAACAGACAGAACAAGTTGCTTCTTGCCTCTAACGGTCAGATCGAAGTGATGTTTGGCGTCGTTGAACCACCCGGGTATTTCCACTCTGCATCCATAGCGTCCAGCGTCGTCCTCTGTGAGTTTCAGTATCGTCATAGAAACGTCGCCTTCGTCCAGTCGTCCAGTCAGCTGGTACCTGCTGGAAACTCGGCTCTCTTCTTTCACTTTATATCCATCCGTGGAGATGAGCTGGTTGCCACAGCCCCTGCTTGGTATGTCTCCTCGAATCCAGC
>NW_007577846.1:463239-466817 GCF_000690725.1 Stegastes partitus | reverse complement strand
GGGTAAGTCATGCCACCATGTTGGCCAGATGGTTTTTCTGGTCAGCACATGATTTGATTTCCTGTTTTCAGCATTTTGTATCAGCTGCTTCCTGCGTCTGAAACCCCAGACTCTGAGTTTCACTAATCTGAAGGTTCAGAGGTTGAAAGAGGACAGCTGAGCTCCTCCCTGCAAACAATATCTACAGCTTGGACTCCTGCAAACAAATCTATAAATATCTAGCAAATATTTTGAAAGTTCAGGGCAGCCACAAAGACAATGAAGTAAAATGTTGCTGTCTGTAGTTGATTTGGATGTAACTCAGAGAAGAGTCTGTTGAAGCCTGCTGGCTGCAGTACCATTTCTGACCACAACATGTAGCTCTATAGATTCCTGGCGCTGTTTCAAAGTTTTGACAAATAATAAAAAAAGATATAAATGAATACAAATGCACATCCTATTTTTATTTTTATTTGTTTTATTTTGTTGCTACTATTTCATTCTTGAAGTCATTCACACCTAAATGAAATGAGGAATGCTTGAAGTTTTACTATAACGTCCCAGCTAATATTAAACAGAGTGTATCAAAGAAGTCTTATCCTATTTTTTTACGTAAAATTCCGCCCTTGAACTTAAACAGAAAGAAGGAGAAGAAATACAGAAATAGGCAATATTTAGTCAATTTAGAAATACTTGCTGATAATCAATTATTTACCTTTTTGCGCCTTTTTATTTGGATATTTATTCATTAACAATCAGAGCGCTTGAAGTTATGTATGAATACTNGTCAAGTAGTTTTACGGCCATGTCAGAGCAGACCGACATTCTGCTATATTTGGACCACCAGGCTGTGATGATCAGTTCCTGCCCCCTTCAGGAACAAAACTCTGTCTGCACCTGAGAATCAACACAGTTATGTCACCTTGTCTTACTCAACAACCACTGCAATCAGAAAGAACACCCAAAGTTCCACTATAAATACCTTAGCAAGCTTCTAACAACACTGTAGTGATGCTAAGTGAGTCTACATTAAAAGTCTGATGAAAATCTCATTGTTAGGTCCAGATAAATAAGAAATAAGGTTTTATAACTAATATTTAGACATAATGCTGATAATCAATTATTTATCTCATCATGCCCTTCAATTTTGATATTAATTCATTTATCAATCAGAGCCTCTAAATGATGTATCAATACTCTGCCCTGACATTTAGTTAATTTTTTTTTTTTTAAAAAGAAGAAAAAAAAATCAAAACAAGCCTCACTCCCCGTCGGGGAATCGAACCCCGGTCTTCCGCGTGACAGGCGGAGATACTATCCACTATACTAACGAGGAAGTTGAACATAGTCATGTGACCACACGGAGCCAATCACAGCTTCTCTCTGACGGTCCTCATGGCTATGTCATATATTTTTGGCCACTAATAAGATTTGGGGGGCGCTGTTTCATCACTGTGGATGAAAACAGCAACTGGATGAAACTGTTCACACCGTTCACTCTGATGCCTTTTTAGAGGAATTGTTTGAGGTCATGTACAGATAGGAAACCAGGGACAAACAAAAAGATTGTTCAACTGATCACTACATTTTTATCGGTTAGCAAAATTCTTAATCACAAATTCAAAACTAATTATCAAACAATATTTGCAGATCAGGGATTTCTACAAAACTATCAGGTGATTTCGGCCTACAAGAGGAATAAAAATTTGGGGGATTTTTTGGTACGTGCAACAGACGAAACAAACAAAAACATGTTTCCGCCCGGTCTCGAACCGGGGACCTTTCGCGTGTTAGGCGAACGTGATAACCACTACACTACGGAAACTGGTTGTGGACGATGCATTCAAAGAGATTCCAGAAAATTGGTGACGAATACTTACTTTTTGAAGGTCATAAAACATGTAAAATTGCTCACTAAATATCACTGAGTAAGCTGGTTGTGACTTGATATGTTGTAGGCTGGTTAATGTTAGCACCTTCAGATCAGAAGAACTTCAGATGAAACATCAGTGTCGAGCAGAAAGATTAAATGTGACATTCAGGTCATTTATCTCCTTGATTGCTGTTCACCACAAACTGATTATTCCACAGCTGCCTTTTATACGTGTGTCTCATTTTGATGGCTTCCATGTGGTCATCTGCTGTGTTAAAATTTGGAACATGTTCCTCAGACGTCGGCCAGAACGTTGCCACTCAAACAGTCTGTTGCCGAGGTTCCTCTATGATCCAGTTTGTCCTGATCAAAGTCCTCCTGGTGCAGATCTCCTGGAGGATGAGGAGTGCTGTGCCCATGGTGCTTGTTGACCCGTTGGAGGAGGATCAGCAGAACTTCCTGCAGAAGACACAAGTTTTTTCTGAGTTTTGCAAAACAAAAACTGGTGCCACTAGATTGAATGATTATTGTTGCTGTTGTGTGGAATATATGTTATATTGATTAAAAAAAAAGAGAGAGAGAAAGTGAGCTTTTACAAGATTGAATGTCCCTTCTGGGATAAATGAAGTTAGGGATGGACTGATACCTCTTTTTGATTTCCGATACCGATACCGATACTTCAACTTTGAGTATCTGCCGATACCGATACCATCTCTCCTCCTAAACTTCTTTGGAAATACCTTATTTGCATGGATACATTTGTTTAAGATGGCTTTATCAAAAGCCTCATACTATTAAAGCATAGACTTTGCTTTTCTAAGAAAGGAAAAAACAGCCAAAAGCATGTTTAAAAGTGAAACTGTAGCTGCTTTATTTGAGCTGCAATTAGACTACAGTGTGCCCTCAGTGCCATTCAAATGTGTAGAGCAGATCAAAATGACACAGCAACATTAAGCTGCAATTTAAAGGTTAAATTGCCAAAACTTGGTATTAAATAATAGCACCACGAATAGCGCTCTGCGCATGAGCAGTAGTAAATGAGGCCGGAAACGTGAACTGCTGCGGGATCGGATCCAATAGGAAGGTTCTGTCTGCAGAGCCGGAGACCCACGTACAGGCTGCTGGTAGAGGCTGGACTCGTCTTCTACGGCCGTATAAGTGCACGGCTTCTAGTTCGGGTGCGCGACGTAGTTTTAAAGGGTGATTTCACTCAAAATATACTTCCAATTTTTGAAAAAAATATTTAAGAAGAGTACTTTAACCCCTTACCGCTCCCATGTCCCGCCGGCGGGACGTGACCACTTTCCAAAAACATTACAGCCAGATGTGCGCATGCTCCACAATCACGTTTCCCGACAACATACACATCAAATGAAAGCTCAGAGTCTCCTCTTTCCGATGATATAAACCTTTTTGACCTGCAGCAACCACAGCGTTGACACAAAGAGCTTTTTGTACAGAAAAGCAAAATGTTAAAATCCGAGTTTTCTTACTTTTGAAGGATCTGCAGCACAAACATCGCTCATTCCTCACCAGCTTGGTCTCATTCTGTCCGGACAGAACCAGTGAACATAATCCCGTAAAATAATTTGGTCCGTAAAACGTATTAGATCCTCAAAGGCACGAATTCTGCAGTAATGTCTTCCCAGCTTGAGATCAGCTCCGGCTGTTTTATTAATTTCTTCTGGCAAAATCAGGCTGAATCTATTTTAGATCGCGCTGAAAG
>NW_007577846.1:454563-461953 GCF_000690725.1 Stegastes partitus | reverse complement strand
CTCTGCAACAACAACACAACATGATACCAAACCGTCCTAAGCGATAATAAGGGTCATAAATAATGAGGAGTAAACAGATGATTACATTTGTGGCCATTTCTTGTACTGAAACTAGGCTATTTAAATTTTCAATTCAATTCAATTTTATTTGTATAGCACACTTTACAACACATGTTATCACACAGCGCTTAACAAAGTAAGGTTTAGACTTTACAAATTTAAACAGAGAACCCAACAATCCAAAGCAGCCTCTGGACTTCCTCTGAGCGGTTGGCAACAGTGAGAAGGAACCAAACCCCCCCAGAGGGAGGGGGAAAACCTCCGGCAGAACCAGGCTCAGGGAGGACGGCCATCTGCCTCGACCGGTTGGAGGAGAGGCAGATGGAGAGCAGTAATAGAACAGAACAGTAAATATGAATGTAAGTATTTTGGGGGTCAGTGAGGCCAGCGGCTGGAGGTCAGAGACATGAAGCTCTGGATCCAGAGACGCCTCAGAGAGAACAAGCACAGAGTTAGTGCCATGTGATGGTGGTTATAACTGTATGGAAGGAAGAGAGAGGAGAGGAGAGGAGAGGAGAGGAGAGGAGAGAGGAGAGGAGAGGAGAGGAGGAGAGGAGGTCAGTAAATCATTAGAATCCTCCGGCAGTCTAAAGCTACAGCAGCATCACTAAGGGACAGTGGAGATGATCCTGAGCAGCTCTAACTATCAGCTTTATCAAAGAGGAACGTTTTAAGCAGAACCTTAAAAGTAGAGACAATGTCTGACTCCAGAACCCAAACTGGGAGCTGATTCTATAAGACAGGAGCTGATAACTGAAGGCTCTGCTTCTTGTCTACTTCTGGAAACTCTGTAACCACCAGTAGACCTGCAGTCTGAGAGCGAGGCGTTCTGTTAGGATGATACGGTACCATAAGGTCTGTAAGGTACGATGGAGCTGCTCATTGAGAGTTTTATATGTTAAAAGCAGGATTTTAAATTCGATCCTGGATTTCACAGAGAGCCAATGAAGAGAAGCTGATACAGGAGAAATATGATCTCTGTTACTGGTTCCTGTCAGAACCCTGGCTGCAGCATTTTGGATCAGCTGAAGGTTTTTTAGAGAGTTACTGGGACGTCCTGATAATAAGAAATTACAATAGTCCAGTCTAGAAGTTATAAATGATGGACTAGTTTCTCATCATCACTCTGAAACAGGATGTTTCTGATTTTTGCAATATTACGTAAATGAAAGAAGATCATCCTCCAGACATGTTTTATACGTCTATTGAACGACATGTCCTGGTCAAAAATAACTCCAAGGTTCTTTACAGTAGAACTGGAGGCCAAGTCAGCGCCATCTAGAGCAGCTATCTGTTTAGATCAGGGGTCTCGAACTCCGGTCCTCGAGGGCCGCAATCCTGCAAGTTTTAGATGTTTCCCTCTTCCAACACACCTGATTCAAATGATCAGGATCGTTATCCGGCTTCTGCAGAGCTTGATNTTTTTGGCCACTAATAAGATTTGGGGGGCGCTGTTTCATCACTGTGGATGAAAACAGCAACTGGATGAAACTGTTCACACCGTTCACTCTGATGCCTTTTTAGAGGAATTGTTTGAGGTCATGTACAGATAGGAAACCAGGGACAAACAAAAAGATTGTTCAACTGATCACTACATTTTTATCGGTTAGCAAAATTCTTAATCACAAATTCAAAACTAATTATCAAACAATATTTGCAGATCAGGGATTTCTACAAAACTATCAGGTGATTTCGGCCTACAAGAGGAATAAAAATTTGGGGGATTTTTTGGTACGCGCAATAGACGAAACAAACAAAAACATGTTTCCGCCCGGTCTCGAACCGGGGACCTTTCGCGTGTTAGGCGAACGTGATAACCACTACACTACGGAAACTGGTTGTGGGCGATGCATTCAAGGACATTGGACAAAATTGGTCACGAATACTTACTTTTTGTGGGTCATAAAACTTGTAAAACTGCTCGCTAAATAACTGAGTAAGCTGGTTGTAACTTGATATGTTGTAGGCTGGTTAATGTTAGCACCTTCAGATCAGAAGAACTTCAGAGAAAACATCAGTGTCGAGCAGAAAGATTAAACGTGACATTCAGGTCATTTATCTCCTTGATTGCTGTTCACCACAAACTGATTATTCCACAGCTCCCTTTTATACTTGCGTCTTATTTTGAAGGCTTCAGCCAGAACGTTGCCACTCAAACAGTCTGTTGCCGAGGTTCCTCTATGATCCAGTTTGTCCTGATCAAACTCCTCCTGGTGCAGATCTCCTGAGGATGAGGAGCGCTGTGCCCATGGTGCTTGTTGACTCGTCAGAGGAGGATCAGCAGAACTTCCTGCAGAAGACACAAGTTTTTTCTGAGTTTTGCAAAAAAAAAAAAACTGGTTCCACTAGATTCAAAGTGAGTTCTGTGGAGCTCCAACTTCCTGTCACAGTCTAAAGACATTCATGGAAGATTGGTTCATGATTCTGAACTCATAAACGTCCTGCATGTAAAGTTTCGGTGTTCCTTCCTGTCAGTGTTGAAATTGTTGCTGATTTGCTTCAGCATTTCAAAACAGTCTCACGTTGTCGGCAGGATTCGAACCTGCGCGGGGAGACCCCAATGGATTTCTAGTCCATCGCCTTAACCACTCGGCCACGACAACTCATAAATGTGTTTATTTTCATAAGATGACCTCCATGTGTGAAATATGGAACGCTAAGGATGACAAAACACCAAAAGGTCTTCAGTTTACCACACAGAAAAGCAGCAACTTTTATGTGACACATGCTCATACAGTGCAGACAGTAAAATGCAATGACCGGTACACACAGCTCTGCAACAACAACACAACATGATACCAAACCATCCTAAGTGATAATAAGGGTCATAAATAATGAGGAGTAAACAGATGATTACATTTGTGGCCATTTCTTGTACTGAAACTAGGCTATTTCAATTTTCAATTCAATTCAATTTTGTTTGTATAGCACAGTTTACAACACATGTTATCACACAGCGCTTAACCAAGTAAGGTTTAGACTTTACAAATTTAAACAGAGAACCCAACAATCCAAAGCATTTTGTGGGTCTTTTGATGCAACAGAGAAGACAAAGGTGCTAAAAATCTCATCACATCCGTACTGGTCAGTGAGTCCAGTGAAAACATTACTGTCAATAATAATAATTAAGCCCACGTCAGAGAATTAAACCTGATTAACATCACAAACATTAATATGAACTAAGGTTGTCTTTCATGTTCTGTTAAACCAACACGTCGAGCAGTGAGTGACAATGTATGAGGCTAAATTTACTTGAATGAATGTCGGGGAGAAAAAAACAACAAAACATGAATCACGTTTATCATTATTCTGGATAATGTTGGTAATCATAATTGACCTAAAACAGGAAAAGCTTCGTCTGATTTAATGTCAGACAGTGAGAAAAAAAAGTTTCATGTCTTTTTATACAGTGTATGTAAACTTCTGGTTTCAACTGTATATTCTCAAATAAAATAAACTAAATCCATCCATCATCTATCCACCGCTTAATCCTCACTAGGGTCATGGGGGGCCGGAGTCTATCCCAGCTGACTCAGGGTGAAGNGAGGACAGAAAGACAAGAAGGTTTTTCAGATAAAATCCAAACTCTTAAATCTCAGCTTCAGTCCAACGTGTCCCATAGAATCAGTATTTTTAACAAACTGGCTGATTTTATTATGTTGTAATAAGTTAAATAGTTAAATAATTTTGTTGTTGTTTTATGAGTCATTTAAAAAAAACAGAAAAACAATCAGTTTCTCCAACCTGATCTCCTCAGAAGTTTTTTAGAGAATTTTTTACTTCTTTCTTCATAGTCAGAAGTTTACATACACTAAGATCACTATGCCTTCAAACTATTTGGGAAAGCCCAGGTGATGATGTCATGGCTGTGGAAGCTTTTTTTTTTTTTTGAACCTTTTATTTAAGCATTTCATTCCCAGACCCTCACATAACATCACCCAAACGGAAAAAAACAAAACCAACAAGAATGCCGACAACAAACCTAACACCAAACCTAATATAAAATAAATTAATAAGTAAAACCAACAGACTGACAAAAAATAAGTTAATTTATTTTTTTTTTTTAAAACACAAGGGGGGGTATTTAGGTACAGGTATAGGAGCAATAATTCATCATAATTCATCATAGGTCATATATACATATCCTAATTCATCATCATATCCTCATATTGTCCCTGATTCTCCAACCCTTCATTCGACATTCAGATATTGTGAAACTTGAGTCCATTTCTTTTCAAAGGTATCCATAGTCATCTGTAAAGTTGCAGTCATTTGTTCCATAATATACACACTCTTCAGTCTCTGCCTCCATTGGGATATGTCTGGAATCAGTGAAAGAATTCTAAATGTCCATCGCTCATCTGGATTATATTGTTCTTTGGATATGGCACCTAACAAAAACAGCTCTGGTTCCAGTGGGACCTCCACATTCAGGATATTTTCCATTTCTATTTTCACATTCTCCCAATATTCTTTAATAACTGGACAATCCCAAAAAAAATGTGAGGTATCACCTATTTCTCCACAGTTTCGCCAACATAGTGCCACTGTAGGATCTTTTACAAGTGATGATATAATAAACGGAGTGTTAAAGTACCTAACTTTTATTTTCCAATCAAATTCTTTCCACAATTGACTTTTCATTCCTTTATGGCATCCTGCCAATATGTCCACCCATACAGCATCTTCAATTATGGCTTTTAATTCTATTTACCATTTTTCCTTAATATAATATGTATTGTGTAAAGTGCCCATTGTCAACCTTTTATATATATTACATATATGTTTTTTTGATGGTGAATGTTTCTCCACAACCCCAATAAAATAGTCTTCCATTTCATTGGGGTTTTTACAAACTAGTTCTTTTTCTTTATGGCTCAGAATGTAATCTCTTTTCTGGAGGTACCTATACCAATCCTCTGATGGAAGATCAAACTGTAGTTGTAGTTGAGAGAAAGATTTAAATTATGTTCCTTTGAACAGCTGATTAATTATAAGAAGACCTTTGTCTGCCCACCGTCTAAACCCACTATCCCACACTGAGGGGGGAATTCTATGTTTCCCGCTATCATCATGGCCCTTGAGACTGACTCTGGTCCCTTAAACATTTTTTTACCTGTTGTCCAAACCTTCAAAGTTGAGTTCTGCTCTATCTTATTCCATATTACCTCCTGGTCATTCACAATCCAAGTCACTATTGCCTTGATTTGGGTAGCCCAATAGTAGGTTTTAAAATTTGGGAGTCCCAAGCCTCCCTTATCTTTTGGCAGGTGGAGTGTTTTAAGTCTCACCCTGGGCCTCTTCTTTTGCCAAATAAACTTGGAGATTAACTTATTAAGCATATTTAAAGTGGATGCAGGAACTATAATAGGTAATGGCTGAAAAAAGAAAAGAATTCTAGGTAGTAAGTTCATTTTTACTGTTTCGACTCTTCCAAATAGGGAAGAGGAAGGACTTCCCATCGCTCTACGTCATTTTTTATTTGTTTAATTAATTTATTGTAGTTGGCCTCAAACAATTGACTGGGATCAGATGAAATCATAATTCCCAGATATTTAAATCCTTGCTTCGACCAGTGGAATTTAACTATTTCATTTAATTGTATGGGCCGTGTCCCAGGCTGTGGAAGCTTTTGATTGGTTAATTGACAACATTTGAGTTACAAAGAAAGAAAAACACAGAATAAAATGATAAAAAGTTTTTTGAAAAGGCCGTTTTCAAAGAGACAGTACCTGTCAAGAGAACGAGCAGCAGCAGCACGATCTTCATGACGAACGCTGACCGACTGACAGCGAGTCTTCACAGCTGCTGAAAAAGTTAAAACCACAAGTCATCAGAGGGAGGCTCTGCAGAACCAAACATCAGCAGGAGGAGGAAACTTTAAGGTGTTCATTTAGTGTTGGTGTGAAACTGTAATCTGAGATACGACTGACCCACAGGAGGAAGAAACCACCAAATACAGATAATATCTAGACTGGACATGTGTTGCAGATATCTGGAATTTAAGTAGATTTCTCATTACAGCAACATCTGCATCTACTGTGAGTTCCAGATGTCTACACTTTTATTCTGACTAGTTATAAGTCCAACTCAACATATCTGTAATACCTGTCATCTGTATTGTCCTTTTGAGACTTTTAAATTAAGTTTAAATGAGTCAGAATGATGTTGATTTCTCAGACTGGAACTCTGACCAGTCCAAATACACATCAGTATCTTGAATTAGAGTTCTGACTCGATGAAATCCTTCGTTTTAAACATACTACAGCGCTTAAAACACACGTCAAGTAGTTTTACGGCCATGTCAGAGCAGACCGACATTCTGCTAAATTTGGACCACCAGGCTGTGATGATCAGTTCCTGCCCCCTTCAGGAACAAAACTCTGTCTGCACCTGAGAATCAACACAGTTATGTCACCCTGTCTTACTCAACAACCGCTGTAATCAGAAAGAACACCCAAAGTTCCACTATAAATACCTTAGCAAGCTTCTAACAACACTGTAGTGATACTAAGTGAGTTTACATTAAAAGTCTGATGAAAATCTCATTATTTGGTCTAGATAAATAAGAAATAAGGTTTTATAACTAATATTTAGACATAATGCTGATAATCAATTATTTATCTCATCATGCCCTTCAATTTTGATATTAATTCATTTATCAATCAGAGCCTCTAAATGATGTATCAATACTCTGCCCTGACATTTAGTTAATTTTTTTTTTTTTAAAAAGAAGAAAAAAAAATCAAAACAAGCCTCACTCCCCGTCGGGGAATCGAACCCCGGTCTTCCGCGTGACAGGCGGAGATACTATCCACTATACTAACGAGGAAGTTGAACATAGTCATGTGACCACACGGAGCCAATCACAGCTTCTCTCTGACGGTCCTCATGGCTATGTCATATATTTTTGGCCACTAATAAGATTTGGGGGGCGCTGTTTCATCACTGTGGATGAAAACAGCAACTGGATGAAACTGTTCACACCGTTCACTCTGATGCCTTTTTAGAGGAATTGTTTGAGGTCATGTACAGATAGGAAACCAGGGACAAACAAAAAGATTGTTCAACTGATCACTACATTTTTATCGGTTAGCAAAATTCTTAATCACAAATTCAAAACTAATTATCAAACAATATTTGCAGATCAGGGATTTCTACAAAACTATCAGGTGATTTCGGCCTACAAGAGGAATAAAAATTTGGGGGATTTTTTGGTACGCGCAATAGACGAAACAAACAAAAACATGTTTCCGCCCGGTCTCGAACCGGGGACCTTTCGCGTGTTAGGCGAACGTGATAACCACTACACTACGGAAACTGGTTGTGG
>NW_007577846.1:417489-452025 GCF_000690725.1 Stegastes partitus | reverse complement strand
ACTCAGGGTGAAGGCAGGTTCACCTGGACAGGTAACCAGTCTATCACAGGGCTACACTTAGAGACAGACAACCAAGCACACTCACATTCACACCTACGGACAATTTACAATCACCAGTTAACCTCAACATGTTTTTGGACTGCGGGAGGAAGCCGGAGAACCCGGAGAGAACCCACGCTGCACGGGGAGAACATGCAAATTCATTAAATGTGTTATAAAATGTATTTTGTATCATAAAAAATGTATTAAATATCTGATGTTTTTTCAAATATCAGCATCAGATATGGTCTGAAATGTATTTATTGAAACAAAGATCTGCTATTCTGCTGTTGCTATTATTATATTATATTCTGCTGTTTGTTAAAGATCTTCTGAAATGTATTTATTAAATAACTGCAAGAAATTATTACGTGTTCAGTACCTTCCAAATATATTTATTTGCTTTATTGATTAATGAATTTATTAAATATATTAAATATTTTAAAGATCTGCTATTTTTGTATTAAATACTTGCACACATCTATTAACTTCTAATTATTAACCTTATTTATTTTCTGGCAATTGCTAACTTCTAACTTCATTTATGAAAATAAAATATATTTTAACATTTATTTTTGTTTATTAAATGTAGTAAATATCTCAAATGTATAGAAATGTTTTTGTCATTTGTCTTTGTAATTAAATGTCTATTTAAATCTACTTCAGTGTTCAGCTGCTGTTTTGTTGCAGCTCAGTAAATATATTTAGTGTTTAACATCATTCAGTGTGAAAATATTGACTGTCGTTGGTTTCGTTCTGCTGCAGTTTGCGCTGCAGCCACATGGGGGCAGCAGAACATCGATTCTCTCATCAGCAGCCGATCAATCAATCAATGTGTGGTTTATCAGCAGTAAATCGAAACTATCACACACAAAAAACATTTATTTATACACTAAAACGGAAACTGGATGAAAGTTTAAAACAGTTATGGCGACAAATAAGTTCTAAACTATATCGAATGAATGATTCAAACTTGCATTAAAAAAAAAACTGTGAATGTAACTTAAAAATATAACACATCCAAATGAATTTTACATTCATTAAATATCTGATCAACTTTATTAAATATCTGATATATGTTAGTTAATTTATTGAAAAGCTAAAATGAAAGAAATATAATATTAAATACTAAATAAATATAAATACTGAGTATCCAAAAAACATTTATTTAATAAGTGATGCATTTTATTTAAATTATTAAATATCTATTCACAAAATATATAATACATTTTATTAGATTTATCAATATCTGATCATATAAAAACATATTAATGATTTTATTTAATTTTATCTAAAAAGAAACAAAATGTCTAATAAAATGCATTTAATAAATCTCAATAAAAGTCAACTTTAACAAACACTTGATGAGTTCTATTTAATTTATTAAATATCTGATGGATTTTACTTTAATGTGTGGCTTGTTATTGTGAGTTTATTAGGATTAAAAACATGTATAATTTGATGAAAACCACAAATGAATGCTGCAGAAAAAAGGATAAAGGAGTGACAGTACTCATGTAAAAGTACACTGCAGTAGTATTTGAGTCGGTGTACTACAGTTCATTTGTGGAGCTTGGACTTTAATTTTTTACGTATGACACAATAACACATTGATTAAGATTACAGAAGAAGTTTTTGAGCTTTATGACCGATTTCCTCAAATAATAACTTTTTATTTCCATAAAATCAAATGAGCCTTTCAGGAAACCCGGACGACATCAGAGACCCTCATGTTGGTTTTCGAGTTGCTAAAGTGTGTCCAGGAATCTTTTGTTTAGTTCTCACGTTCTCCAAGAGGCTTTAAATCCTTGAGAGGTTCCAAGCGTGAGCTGTCAGTGAGTCCTTGAACGTGTCATGAGCTGGGATCTAGCAGCTCTGATTTGGACACTTGAGGGAATCCTGGAGCTTTAGGAGGATTAAGAGCTGCTTCAAGTCCTGAAGGTGGTTTCAGGGGCTTCGTGAGCCGAACCGCCGCGACCCCATTGGTGGGACCAGAGGCCCCTGTCTGGTTGGTGGTGGAACCGGTCGGTGCTGCTGTGGAGGGTTTCTGGGGGGGAACTGATGCTCGTGTGATCGATAAAAAACGAGAACCGTCAGCAGCTGTGGTTGATCCCGCCGGCCTGTTCAGACTCGCCTCCCTCCTCTGAGGTGTTTATAAACTCCTGTCAACGCTGAGCTCGAGGCAACAGAAACTTTCCACTGCTGAGAGCCGCGGAGGGCAAACCGCAGCCAAGATCCTGTTTCTCAGAGGTTCTGCCAGGGTTCCCCAGTTCTCTGCTTCCAGTGTTCCCGGGTTTCAGACTGTTGGGGTCACTGAGGGGCTTCTAGGGATCCTCCAGTGAGACTCCTGACGGTTCTGTTTGGAGCTTCACAGCTCATTTCTGTTGCTTTTAGAAGATTTTAGAACGTGTAGTTGGAACAAAAGGAGGGTTTGAGGCACAGTTGACATTTGGGCTCCTTCTGCTCGACCATCTCTTCGTATCTATGAAGTTTTAACTTAATATATCAAAAACACTCAAAGACTTTTTTTTAAAATTCCCCTTTCAGCACGTTGAAATTCGAGGCTGTTTGAACAATCATATCCCAAAAACTATTAAAGATGAAAGTCTGAATCTTCCACTATTCAGTTTCATCAAGTTGTTGATGCAGAATCTACAACACTGGACAGGTAGCTCAAATAATCTCTGATTGTCGTTGAGTGGAATTATGGGGAAAATGTGTGTATTTGTATGAAAAAAACAGATATAGCTGCAGGTCACAACAACATAAAACAAAATATCGATTATCTATACACCGCTTAATCCTCACTAGGGTCATGGGGGGCTGGAGTCTATCCCAGCTGACTCAGGGTGAAGGCAGGTTCACCTGGACAGGTAACCAGTCTATCACAGGGCTACACTTAGAGACAGACAACCAAGCACACTCACATTCACACCTACGGACAATTTAGAATCACCAATTAACCTCAATGTGTTTTTGGACTGTGTGGGAGGAAGCCGGAGAACCCGGAGAGAACCCACGCTGCACGGGGAGAACATACAAACAGAACCGGCGATCTTCTTGCTGTGAGGCAACGATGCTAGCCACTGCACCACCTTGCAGTCCCAAAACATACAGAATATCATTTAAAAGGAAGTACTTGGTCACAAAAAAGGGGGAAAAAACTTATTTTCATTGATGCTTCATAACTGATTGAACAAGTTTGACAAGAAAAAATAAAATGTTTTTAGACAGACTAATTCAAGTAGAACCAAGTTCTGGAGTTTCAAAATGGTTCTCTCTTCGTTCAGCTCACCCATAATCAGAGATCATTTGATCCACTTGTCCAATATTGCAAATTCTGAATCAATGACATGATGAGAAATAATGGTGAAAATTTCAGTTTTTTTTATTTAAGTGTTCCTGACATGTTGTCGTTTAAACAGCCTCAACTTCTAAATGTGTGAAAAACCTGCTGAAGACCGGTAATGATCCTTCCGCAGGTTCACCTACGGAAACCTTGTTACGACTTTTACTTCCTCTAGATGGTCAAGTTCGACCGTCTTCTCGGCGCTCCGAGACATGATGAAAAAAAAACTGTCTTGGAAAGTGTTTAACATGTTAAGCTAAAAGTTTACAATGATCTGTTTTACAAATGGCTTCAAGACCTCCTGAAAGAGGTCCATGATAAGGTCCTAGGGAAGACTGGAGCAGTGTTAGGGGTCCTTCAGCAGGGATGGTAGTTTTTTAAAAGGTTTTTAGATTGTAGTTGGATTTCGGGTTCTTTGAGGATCCAGTAGTCCCTGAGCTGTTTCTGGCA
This sequence comes from Stegastes partitus, assembly GCF_000690725.1. Lineage (NCBI taxonomy): Eukaryota > Metazoa > Chordata > Actinopteri > Pomacentridae > Stegastes > Stegastes partitus. Next base: position 448,187 of record NW_007577846.1, on the reverse strand, counting down.
GGGTTCCTGGGAGTTTTGGACTGGTTTCTATCTCAGTGGTTTTCAGACCGGTTTTAGACTAGTGTCTTAGTTTCAGACTGGTTTCTGATTTGGTTTCTAACTTGATTTCTAAGTGTTTTCAGATTGGTTTTGGACAAACTTGGTTTTGAACTGGTTCATGGATGGTTTCAAACTGGTTTTGGACCTGGTTTGGAGCCAGTTTCTAACTTGGCTTACAAGTGTTTTCAGACTGGTTTCTCACCTGGTTTTGGACTGGTTTCTGATTTGATTTCTAACTGGGTTTAGAAGTGTTTTCAGACTGGTTTCTGACTGGGTTTGAGAGTGGTTTCAAGTGGTTTCAAACTGGATTCTAACTTGGTTTTGGACTAGGGTCTAACTTAGTTTGACAGTAGCTTTCAAACTGGGTTCGTACCTGATTTCAGACTGGTGTCTCACTTGGTTTTGGACTGGTTTCCTACTGGGTTCCTTAAGCTTTCTTGAAGTGGTTCTTGTCGTCTTAGGGATTCTCTGGAGGTCTGAAAATCCATGGATCCTTGAGGAAGTTCTAAGCGGTTTAAGAGTTTTGTGTATCTGCATTAAGGTTCTGCAGAACAAACTCACCACAGTCTGGTTTATATTCCTGCACAGGTTGTCCAGGTGAGGCACCCTGATGGTCCCACCTGACGGCTGCTGGTTGTTGGGGGTTAAACTGGATCCGATGTGGTTTCACTTTAACGGACGCAGCAGGAATCATACGGGTCGTCTTCATTACAGCTGTCAGGATACCAGCATGACGAGGCGACCGCCGCCTCACCTCTAACTGTGTGACAGTGTTTTACTCATGTTGTGGGGACAAAAAGCCAAATCACCACATTAAAGGTGAAGACTGGGCTCAGGCTGAGTTAAGGTTAGATTTAGGTTGTATCAGGGTTGTTTTTTAATATGCTGCAGAAATGAAACAAGGGTCTAAACTTCTAGAAACCCAGTTTAGTGCCTGGGCAGGTGAAACAGTGTGCTCTGATTGGCTGTTTCTGTCTCAGGTGTGTTTTGTGCTGCAGGCTCAGCACACACACTCAATCTGTGTGCGTCTGTGTGACGTTATGCAAATGTGCAGCAGCCAGCCGTCGGCCTGGCAGTTAGCGGGTCGACCACACACACCGCAGAGCTCTGTCAAGCTGCTGACGTACCCTTGAGCAACACATCTCAGCCTCCTCACACTGATGAGAGGAGGGCTGGTGTAGAGAGCACTGACGTGGACGTCGAGGAGATCCACCTCCTCAGATCAGGACTGTCTACCTGCATCTGTAGCACTCAGACAACAGTGGACACACGTTGGACGGAGAAGTTCTGCTTTAAACCGAACCGACGGTCAGTAAACAGAACATGTGCAATAAAGTCCAGCTGCCTTTGTTTAGAAACACTTTTTTTTGTTCTAATTTCCAATTTCTCCAGTGAAAACAGCTAAAACTGATCTTCTTCATTAAAGTTTTCTTTCCCTGCTGATGAACGATCGATAAGTTGGTGAATAAATCACCAGGTGTGCAGCTGAAGCCCTGCAGGACAGTCTGTTACTGTTTTCGCCAGACTTTCCATCGTAACACCTGATTACATCTCCCTGTGTTGTGTGTTTGTGTCTCAGCGTGTCGCCATCCAACAGCTTCAGTTTGTGTCTTTAAACTCCTGGAATGAAAGAGAAGAAACACACATTGAGTTTTTGTTGGGATGTAGCTGTAAAACACTGTCAATCTGTGAATGTTTCTCTCTGATTATTTACGATAAATCATCAAAGCAGACTCACCTTATTTAATCTCATTAAGCTCCGTTACACTGAATTTCAGTATCAACTCTGTTTTGGCCTCAGTCCTCCTTGTTTTCATGACAGCTGTGACTTCAAAAATAAAAGTACATTAGCGTGTTATTTTTAATCCTGTCCTACAGTCGCAAACACACACCAGTACACAGCAGCAAACCTTCACCAGAAAACTGCCTGAACACCAAGGCCAGAACGAAACCAGCCAGCAACCTGTCTGAAACTAAAACCAAAACCAAGTCCAAAACCAGTCAAAAAGCAATTTAGGAAACAAACCAAAATCTGTTTACAACGAGGTCAGAAACCAGTGAGTATAAAACCAGTCAGAAACCTGACTCAAACCATGCAATAAACCAGTCTGAAACCTAGTAATCAACCAACCTGTCTAAAACTAGTCCAAAACAGTCAAAACCAAGTCAGAAACCCAATAAATTGACCTCAAATCTGTGTAAAATTAGTCCCAAACCAAGCTGGAAACCAGTCCAAAAGCAGTTTAGCTCAAAGATGAGAGTTTTTCCATATTTCAACTCACCTATATTCAGAGATTATTTGATCCACTTGTCCAGCATCATAGATTCTGACATAAAGACAAGACGAGAAATAAAAGCAAAAATTCAGGTTTTTATCTTTAATGGTTCCTGAGATATTATTGTTCAAGCAAAGCTTCAAATTTCAACGTAAAAAAAAAAAAAATGCTAAAAATGGGTCGACTGGCAATTGAAGTTTTGCACATAGGTTTATAAATAACATTTGATGCCACAACATTTTCACGCAAATCACAGACTGTTGAGCAGAAATGATCCTAAAAATTTTATGATTTGAGATGGAATCGTCCTTCACAAACACTAATTCTCTAATAAAAAGATAAAGAATAAAATAAGATAAAATAAGAATAAAATAAAACGAAGTGAATTTAAAAAGAATTCGGCGACATACATATGTACAGTAACTAGATAAAACGGTACAAATAGTGGAGTTCTGTCAGATAAACTAACACTGACTCACATCCTCCCAGTACACTGAGTTTCTGCCTCCACTATAAAGCACATTAAAGCATCCTCCAACCAAAAAGCAGACCCTTACCATCATGTACAGCACATTCAAACACTAAATATATTCGTGCACCGTGTACACCCAGCCTAAATGTGAGCAAAAACGTAGTTAAACAAAACATCAGAAGAAGAAATCCTGTCGTTCCCTCCTTACTAAGTACAACAAAACACAGAAATGTTTCCTAATATTCTTCGTAAAACTGCACATTCAGTGATAAAATACTGCAAATTGGAAAAATCGTCACATGTTCTGCTCACTTTGCTGTTTATTAAATCTTAAATAAATTAAACCTGCTCTCAGTAGGCCAGAATGAGAAGGTGAAAACCCGATCAAATCACCTCTAAAGTATTCAAATTCTTTGCTGTGACTCCTGTTTGCTTGAGTAATCCTCAAGGTGTGTCTATGAATTGATCTGAGTGACACACTGAAGTTTGTATACATAAGATCCACCATCCATTCAAGTCACTGTTATTTATGCAGCACATTTAAAACAACAATCACTGAGCCAAAGTGCTTTCCAGTTGAGAAATAAGATCACACTGCGAATGTAGACATGAACTCTTTAACTCCAAGTAGTTTCTGGTGTTTTTTTTTTTAGCTCCTGTTATATTATTTTTACTCACTGTGGCTTCATTTTTCACGTCCTGCACCTCAATGGAAACAGAACAACCACGACTAGAAGTAAAGAGAACTCAAAAATGTCTTCTGTGCTGTATTAAAATGCCATAAATCATAAAAAAGAAAAAACGAAATGCATTTCTTGCTCAGCTCTGCTCGTCACCTGTTTCACCGAGCTGGATGTGTCTTCCAACAACGTGCTCCTCTGGTCGCTGTTTTTAAGCCATGCTGCATTTATTCCATCCATCCAGTATGTTTGATTTTCCACTCGGGCTCTGTCGTCGTCTCTTCGCTGTTCTGTGGAAACACTGCCTGCAGTTCACCTGAAAAACTTTCTTGTCTTGTGACCTGCAGATCTCAGCCGAGTCAGTTACGTATTCACAGTTGCGCTGAAGAGTTTAGAATGTCCTCTTTTTGAAAATTTGTAAATGGCACTAGTAGAAAAAAAATTCGCAATTTTAAGACTAGACTGGATTCGTTTCAAACTGAATTGCACACACAGGTAGTTAATAGACTGTTGGACAGTTTCTGTTTTTACAGTTTCTGGCTGCTTTAAAGTGTAACTTGGGTGTGCCTGTTGGGGTTCAGACAGTCAGTGTGAAAAGATTATCTGATCTGATGAGACCCTAAATGAGCTTTTGTGCAGAACTTCAAGCATTTTCTGTGTTAAACAGCAGGCACTGGTCAGCAGCTGCTGGCAGCATTCCCACAGGGAAGCACGGTGGTGGCAGCATCATACCATGTTGGTCAGAGCTGAGGGAGGCATGAATACACAGAAAGTCTGCCGCACATTGTAGAGATTTGAGACTGGGATGGTTGTTCACCTGTCAGCACCACAATGACCCGAGGAAAACAGTCGAGATAACGCTGGAGTGGCTTCAAGATGAGTCTCTGACTGTCCTCCAGACCTAAACCAGAAAAACTGTGGAGACACCTGAAGATGGAAGTTCAGACACATCCACCCAATCTGAGGAACCCTAAGAGGATGTGCAGGAAGAACAAGGACAAACTTTAACTGCTCTGAACAATCGCTGCAATCACACCATTTATCAGACTAAAAGAACAATTAAAATTAATGTTTTTTCAACTTTCCAACAGTCTGTGAACATATCATCTGGGATGTGTGGTTCCATCTGGACAAATGACCAAATCTAAGCTTTAGCTGTGATATTTCATCAAAATCACTTTATTCGACATATTGCATTTGAAATTTTACCCAAATTAAATAGTTTGCAGTAACCAGAATCTACAATTTTATCTATTTATTTCTTTTTGGCCTTTGTTTGACAGTGCAGTGAGAGAGAGACAGGAAAGTGGGGGAGAACATGTGGGAAAGGGTCATGAGCGGGATTCGAACTCATGACCTCCACATCGGGACTGTAGCCCTGTACATGGGACACTCAACCCGGTGAGCTATAGCAGCACCCAGAATCTGCAATTTAAAAAAAAAATAAAAATCTGCACCCCTCAATGCAACTAACAAGTCATGACTGATTCAACTGCAACCAACAGTCAGGTGAGAAAAATTCAGGCAAATTACAGGCAGTGTTTTCACAGAGCAGAGAGGAAAATAAAACCACCTGGATCAATAAAATAAATGCAGCTCAAAAACAGTGACCAGAGGAGCATGTTGCTGGAAGGTACATTCAGCATGATGCAGCTTATTTTTTACAGCTGGTGTGCAGTGCGGTGTAAAAAAACATTTGCAGAGGTGGCAAAATGTAAATAACTGCAAAAACGTAGATAGGTGCATTTCTATAATAGTTAATATCCAATAAATATAGCTATTGGTTGTGTTGTGTCTGTAAAGGTACGGGACTTTATATCGCCGTGAAAAAATTAGTCCGCAGTAAAGAAAAACGTGCCAGGAGTCAAAAAAGAAAAAAAAAAACACCTAGAAACTTTGGGTTTGAGTGTTTAATATTGTTTAATAAATCAGCAAACATTCCCTAAAGCGTTTAGAAACTTCATTGAATGTTTAAGTTAAATGTGGAGCTCGGTACAGAAAGTGAAGGTCTGAACACTTTGTGGCTCGACTGACCACAAACGAGCTTCAAACGGGGAGGATGATCTTTGGGATTTGCGGCTTCGGGGTTAAACGCGTCAGCCAGGTGAGATCATTCAACACTCGCTGCTTACCTCCCAGTGTGACATGCAAATGCTGTGGTTTAATGGGGCTGGCCAGGGGAGTGTTTTGCCCCCACACGCTGCCCTGATGGGGCAGTAAACACCCGGCACACTTTGAGCCTCCTCCTCCTCCTGTTGTGTCAATAACAGCTTGATGAAAACTATCAGATCCTGTCATGTGTGTGTCTGAAGATAAGTGGAGTGTAAACAAACGGCACACTTACGCTAAGCCAGGGCTTCACCTTCACAAATAAGGAGCTACATTGTGTTGACTTGCTGTTTTTTTTTTCTTTTCGTCCCCAAAATGGAGTCGAGTCTCCAAGGGGTCATAACACGAACAGACCGTTTCTTCTTTTTTTCTTCTTCTATTTAAAGTAATGGTTAACGAACTTACCTCATTGCAGATGACAGCTGGAGTTCGTCTCACGCAACCGAAGGCTGCTTTCAGTCCAAAACCAACACTGACTGCCTATAAAACGGTCGCAGAGATGGATTACTTTCATAAAGTTGTCATTTCTCATTCACAGCCAGCAACCATCTTCCAGTCAAAGCTCTGCATGTGGGAATGAATAAAACCATCAAAATACATAAACAGAAATACATACAGGCCTGAAACTTGAAGCCTTGGCTCAGCTCATTACTCATGACTGTTTAAAAAATGTCTGACCAATGGGACCTCGGTGCTGACCAGCTCGGATGGACTCTGCATCAACTGAAACACAGCCAAGAGTTTATTCCAGTCTCAGTTGTCATGGTGACCAACAGGATTGGTTCATTGGGAAGAACTGATTGTTTTAGACATTTAGAGTGTTTTTAGTTTCTAATCAGTCTGACCTAAACCTAATGCTGGGCTAACCTAGACATAGCACTGGCCAAACCTAAAGCTACCCTTACCCAAACTTAAACCTAACATTATTCAAACCTACACCGAACGCTGACACGAGCCTAAACATAACAATACTCTAACCTAAACTTAATGTTACGGTAAACTAATCCAAACGTTAAGGTACTATTACCCAAACTTAAACCTAACAGTACTCCAACCTCAACCTAATGGCCTAACCTACACTTACAATTACTCTAAAGCTAAACCTCATCCCAATGTCACTCAAACTTAACCCTAAAATGACCTCAACCCAAACATTATAATAATAATGAATCACAACCTGAATCTAATCTTACTCTAACCTAAACTCAACATTCTGCTTATCTAAACTTGATATTATCCAAATATAAACATAGTTCTACCCCAATCTACATTTCATAAAACATAACCTAATCCTAGGTGTATAAATACCTTACCCAAACCTAAATCTAATGTTATCCTAACCTAAACCTAACATGTCTCTGAATCTAAATCTAGCACTAAATTACTTAAACATAATTCAGTCCTAATATAAACCTAATGAATCATAACCTAACCCTAACTTAAACCTAGCTTTATCGATATATAACCCAATCTTAAACCTGATGTTACCCAAATCTAAACCTACATGTTGCTAATTTAAACCTAATATTACATTGACTTAAACATAATTTTGCCCTTATCTAAACCTAATGAATCATTATCTAAACCTAACCTAAATCTAGCTTTATCAACATATAACGCAAACCTAAATGTAATGTTACCCTAACCTAAACCTAACATGCCTTTAACCTGAACCTAATTCACTCTAATCTTAATATAATAATAGTAATTCTAATGCCGCTGCAAGGTGGCGCAGTTGGTTAGCACTGTTGCCTCGCAGCAAGAAGGTCGCCGGTTCACGTTTCACGGTTCTTTCTGCGTGGAGTTTGCATGTTCAGCGTGGGTTCTCTCCGGGTTCTCCGGCTTCCTCCCACAGTCCAGAAACATGCTGAGGTTAATTGGTGATTCTAAATTGTCCGTAGGTGTGAATGTGAGTGTGCTTGGTTGTCTGTCTCTAAGTGTAGCCCTGTGATAGACTGGTGACCTGTCCAGGGTGTCCCCTGCCTTCACTGTAAGTCGGCTGGGATAGACTCCAGCCCCCCATGACCCTAGTGAGGATTAAGTGGTGTATAGATGATGGATGGATGGAATTCTAATGCCACCATAACTTTACTCTAAACTAAAACTACATTATGGGGACTTCATGCTTTCTGTCTCCAAAAAAGGAGAATTTTTACAACATGAGTGATACAACACACACACACACACACACACACACACACACACACTCACACACACACACACACACACACACACAGTGTTGTGTGTAAACAGCTGGACTCTGTCAGACGTCTTTCAGCCCTATTGATCAGCTGATGGTATCAATCAGCCAGAGTGTGCCGAGTGTTTACTGTCACACACACATCAATGGACGACATGACGACCGAACACAAGCGGCCTCTGGGCAGAGAACCGAGTTACCACGTCTGTAATGTGCTGTGGAGCTAAACCATTAAGGCCTCTATAAACAAACCGTAAAAGTTGAGTTCTTCTGTATTTCGCTGGTAATTAGTTCAAATGAGCCAGATCTGCTGTCTTTCCTTTGTAACAGCTTAAAGCCTGCCAGCTGCTTTCTAAACTACCTGCATGCCTCGACCCCCACATACTGGGAGTTACAGTATTCCAGCCACCAGATAATAAATGCACCGATCGTGGTTTCCACCTTCTTGTGAGTTAAAATTAGCTTCAATCTGGTGATGGTTCTCACTGATGAAAACTGCCCTCATCACACAGCTGCCCTGTTTATTTTAACTGAAAGAAGAGTTCAGGAAGACTCATCTAATCTCATCGTACCTTTAACAGGATGTTAGGACAAAACCTTACGTTAGATTTTACTTAGTGTGGTTTTAAAATGTGTTGAACGTGGCCTGAGATCAGCTGAACTCTTCTTTCCCACAGAGCATCAAATAGCCGCCACTTCACTGCGCGTGGGAAATCCCAGCGCTGCTGACAGAACGCTCTGAGCTGTAATCTGCTCCATCATCTCTGCCGTTCAAAATTGCTGAGTTGCTGAAACACAGTCGAGCATGCGGAGAGCGGATCACATGACTCAGCAGATTCACAAACCGCAGCGCGACTCTGTTTGTTTGTTTGTTTGTTTGAAGGTGCTGATGTCACCGGAGGCTGAATCTCCGTGGGAACAAGGTTATTTTCAGCTTCTGTCTTCTTCTGTGCAACTGCCCCTCCAAAACCTTTGCTGTTTTAGTGCATATTGTTTTTTATAAATCAGTTTGTGTTGGCATTACTTTGGTATTTAAAGTAATTAACTCCCAGCTACAGGCAAAGTTGTGTTATTCCATGACATCAGCCCGATGACGCTGCAGCGGTTATGTTTAATTACTATATTTAGCATTTAAAATGTCAGGTGATAGTGAAAGTCATATTTTCCCCTGCGGCCCTTGTGAACATATTGTCTTTGCTGTTTTTATATGATGAGTAGTTTACAACTCCACAGATGTGTTGTTTATTTTTTACAACAAACCAAACAGCCAACAAATATTTATATTCAAAAAGCTGCTACCAGAAAATAAAGTAATGGAAAGTCGCTAAATGTACGGCTAAAATCTGAGAAACATGCCAACAACACAGCTAAAGCCGTAGTCCAGGGGTGTCCAATCCTGGTCCTGGAGGGCCACAGTCCTGCATGTTTTAGATGTTTCTCTCTTCCAACACACCTGATTCAAATGATCAGGATCGTTATCAGGCTTCCTCCAGGACCAGGATTGGACACCCCTGCCATAGGAAGATGCTAACTACACAGCCTAAATCGTAAAAGCCAACAACACGGCCTAAGTCATAGAAACATGCTAACTATACAGCTAAAATCAAAATAATATGCTAACTACACGGTCAAAATCATAGACAGCTGCTAGTTACCCAGTTAAAGCAATGATAAGATGCTAACTATCCAGCTAAAGTCATAGAAAGATGCTAACTACACAACTAAAGTCATAGATAAATACTAACAACGAAGCTTAAGTCATAGACACACGCTAACTACACAGCTAAAGTCATACAAGCATGCTAACTACACGGTTAAAATCATGCATAGATGCTAATTGTATTTCCGTCATGCCCCCATGTATGATGACAATAAAGCTATTCTGTTCTATTCTATTCTAATTACACAACTCAAGCAGTGGGAAATACTAACTAGTTAACAGCTAAAGTCACAGAAGGACAACTACACAGCTAAAATCAGAGGTAGATGCTAGCTGCACTGCTAAATATCATGGAGAGACACTAACTATACAGCTCAAGTCATAGCACTATTTTAACTAGACAGCCAAAGTCACAGAAGGATGCTAACTAAACAGTAAAAGTCACATGAAGATAACTACCTACACAGCTAAAGTAATAGAAAAATGGTGATTGCACAGCTAAAGTCATAGACTGAAGCTAATAACACAGCTTAAAGCATAGAAAGATGCTAAATAAACGACTATAGTCATTGACAGATGCTAACTATCCTGTTAAAAATCATAGAAAGAAAACTACAATGCTAAACTCAGAGGACTATGTTAAATGAAAGTCGATGAGCTAGCCGTGGCTAACCTTAACAAGCTAAGTTTGGTCATACATTTTCTACTTGATGTCGTCTGCAAATAAAATATGTCCATTTTTATGAACGCACTGAAAAATTTGGTTGTTCAGTTCAGTGGAGAGGGAAAACAGCTAAACTCATGCTAAAGGTGGCTAGCGTAGCAGCTCTCAGTGGTTGTCATTTTATCTTTTGGCTCCAGTAAAATTTCTAAATTAATATATTCTACTGATTCAATAAATATGAATGGAAGTGGGATGGATTGAACTGAGAAGTCAAAGTGTGGTCTTTGATCTGAAGGTCAGTTTGTGCAGTTCAGATGGTTTTTAATCCTTGTTTGGGTTTACAAAATGTATATATATTTTTCACATTTAGTTGTTGCATATATAAGTATTAAAGCTCTGTAAATAAATTTGGAAATTTGGAAAAATGGTGGAAATTGTGTTTTTTTTCTCTCTTTTTTTTATTCCAAACAAACATTCAACTCATATTTACATTATGTAAAAAAACAACAACAACAAAAACACCTTCCTGTTTTAAATGTATGAAAATATTTTTAAAAGATAAATAGCAACATTCACACACTTTTTACAGTGAGTTTGGTCCATTGTGGCTGTTTCAGGTCAGCCAAACATCCATCAAACGGTAAAATTCAACATTCAACATTTCAGCATAAACAAGAGAAGTCACTGCTGGAGAACCAGAGAGTCAAGAGGCAGAGCGTCACTGAAGCCCCCAGAGAAGAGAGGCTCACACTGGGCCTGCAGCTGCTGCAGCTGCTGGTCCTCCTGGAGCTCCGGCAGCGGACAGGACGCCGTCTGCAGCTCGACGTACAGCGGCGACAGGCCGGTCTGAGGGTCGGCGACGGAGGGGAAGTGTGGGGGAGTCGACTGAGAAGAGGGGAAGAGAAGAGGAGGAGGAGGGGAGGAGTAGAGGGGAGGAGAGGAGCTGCAGGCATCCCACTGAGGCACCACGGCGCCAGGCGAGTACGAGGACATGAGCCCCTGAGGAGGCGGAGGAGGGGAGGCCTGGTCTGGTACCTGCATGTACAGCGACGAGGAGGACGGAGGAGGAAGGAGGTGACTCAGGAAGCTGGAGGTGGCGTCTGGGAGAGAAGGCAGCTCAGTGCCGCCGCCGCTGCCGCAGTGCATGCTGGGAAGTTTAGGACTAGGCTCTGATGACGAAGACGAGGAGGCGGACGGTTTCTTGTCAGCCACAGCGAGGTCGGCCTTCCTCTTCCTCTTGCGGCGGAAGTTACCGTTGTCGAACATCTTCTCACAGTTTGGGTCCAGAGTCCAGTAGTTTCCTTTACCTGATGAGGAGGATTGAAGACAAGCGTCAGCAACTGTGTCTCGTCTTTACATCAATAAAGGATAATTAAAAACTTTACACAGCTTCTTCCTCACTGAACACATGTTTTATTAACAGGTCAGCTACGACTACAAGAGTTTTATTTGTCTCGACACAGACCTCAGAGCCGCTCTATTCTGTTGCTCACCTGCTATTTAAAGTCACAAACCATCTACAAGGTCAACAAACTACCAGAACCAGCTGCGTTTTACTCCAGTCAGCCGTCTTACTTTGCAGACAAACTGACTGGAGTTTGGTCAGGAGCAATCAAAGCTTGTTTTTTGTTAGAAACACTGTAAAAGTTAGACTGGTTGGACTTGAACCTGTTGTTTAAACCTGTTGCCTAAAGATTTCCTGGTGAAATGAACTAAATGAGATGAGAGAGGAGAAGCTCAGGTGTGTTCGACTCACCTGGGTCGCGCTCATCACGAGGAACTTTCTGGAAACAGTCGTTGAGCGACAGGTTGTGGCGGATGGAGTTCTGCCAGCCGGCCTTGTTGCGGCTGTAGAAGGGGAAGTTGTTGGAGACGTACTGGTAGATCTGGCTGAGCGTCAGTCGCTGATCGGGCGCGCTCTGGATTGCCATGGCGATGAGGGCTGAGTAGGAGTACGGCGGTCGGACCAGACTCAGGACGTCGTCCGGGGAGGACAGGGAGAACCAGGAGCCACCGGGGAGCCTGTGGAGGCCGTAGAGATGGTGTAAGAAGCCTCTGAACGCTGGGGGGAGTCCTGGAGGGCCGTCTGTGGCCCCAGGAAGGGGCCCCTGGTCTGGGCTGCAGAGGAAGGAGTCGGCCTGGCCGCTGGTCGGCGGGAGCCACGGTGTCGGGCTGGACTCAGGAGGAGGTGGAGGGCTGTAGAGGCTGAAGTCGGACGGATCGAGGCCCAGAGACGGAAGCTCCTGCTGGGGGAGGCAGCGTCCCCACACAGGGGGGGACAGACCCTGCTCTGGCACGAAGGACGCCATGTCTGTCTTGACTGTCTGCAGCTGCACCTGTCTGCTCTGTACACCTGCTGCTCACCTGAGACTCTTATAGCCTACAGCCCCGCCCACGGACGAGCTGATTGGCTGCTGAGGGTGTGAGCGCGTGGAGGGGGTTGATTTGAATAAGAACAGGTTGAATTCCTCCCCCGGGGCAGATAAGAGCCTCAGGATTTAATGCTGAGGTATGCAGCCTGACAATTGACTGATTGAGGCTCTTTTTACAGTTTCAGACGTTACAGAGTCTCGACGGCTGAAAGTCGCTGATTCACACTGAAAATAAAACAAAGTCCAACAGTCTTCATTTTACGGATCCTCAGGTTTCCAACTGATTTCACTTTGTTTTGTACTGAGAGTTTCCTGAAGCACAACTGGATTTTATCTGTAAGTGTAACTCAATAAGTCACATTTTTAGACATGATTAACATGATTTCACACCTTTTTCATAAGTAAATGTTAACAGAAAATCCTAATTAGTAATCACTTATTTGCTGCTTAAGTAAACATCTGGTGCTGAGACGTTTCCTGTAGTTTTACATTAAACTGAATATTTTAACCAAACATCAGATAACGTGAATCAAATTATTTTTTTTTAATTACTTTCCAGCATTTCTTCACAGTAAAATCATCAATCAATCAATCTTGTGGAACTGGAAAAGCAGCAGAATTAAGTTCCATAAATAAAGTCTCGATAAAGCACGTTTAAGATCTGTGCACATTAAATATAAACGATGTCGCTGCTTTTTAAGACTCTACAGACCTGATTAACCGGTGGAGTCGTGAATCGAATTATTCAAGCTATTTCTGTGTCTTCATCATGCAAACAGAAAAAGTTTGCAGCCCCTAAAATAGACTTGAGAGCAAAACTATACACTGCACTGAAAAAATATGTTTTACTGTATTTCTAATGTAATTCTAAAGTTTCATTTGCGAATCCCAAAATCTTGGTTGTGTTTTTGGAAACAAGTTGCAACACAAACGTTTCACATGTGGCAGCACGTTGAGTTTCACTAAACGATGTGTTCAAGTTCTCGTCCACTGAGCTGCTTCCTGAAGTTTGTAACATTTCGTACAAAGATGTGAATCTACAGCGAGTTATGGAGCAAGAAAGTAGCACAATGAGACCTGAACGTATCAACAGACTCTTACGTGGTGCTGCAGGTAAAACACTGGACGAACCTGCACAGTGCATCTTTAATCCTCTGACTTTTTAACGGTCCTTAAACTGCCCATCTGTGACGTGTTCCATTAATAAACACAACTAAATGTCAGCATAAAATCATCATATATTCTACATGTACCATCTATCCATCATCTATACACCGCTTAATCCTCACCAGGGTCATGGGAGGCTGAAGTCTATCCCAGCCGACTCAGGGTGAAGGCAGGTTCACCTGGACAGGTCACCAGTCTATCACAGGGCTACACTTAGAGACAGACAACCAAGCACACGAACATTCACACCTACGGACTATTTAGAATCACCAATTAACCTCAACATGTTTTTGGACTGTGGGAGGAAGCCGGAGAACCCGGAGAGAACCCACGCTGGACGGGGAGAACATGGAGACTCCACGCAGAAAGATTCCAGTGCCCCCACAAACGGACGTGAACCGGCGACCTTCTTGCTGCGAGGCAACAGTGCTACCAACTGCACCACCTTGGCACCATGTACCATCTAAAAGTTCTCAAAATTTAAAGCTTTGCCACCAGACCCTGTAAATATAAACAAACACGCAACCGTGAAACTGACTGAGCTCAACAGTCAAAGACTCAGAGAGTTTTCAGGGTTGAACTGCAGGCAGTGTTTCCACAGAGCAGACTGAGGAAAATAAAACAAACTGGATCAATATAACAAAATGCAGCTCGGCTCAGAAACAGCGAACAGAGGAGCAGGTTGTTTGAAGATACATCCAGCACGGTGACAACTTTCCACAGCCGGTGAGCAGAGCAGATAGGAGAAGTCTGTTGTACAAATGTTTAAAGTTAAATATCTAAAGTATGTGGAGCCTCCGTTTCCCCTGTCGTGGTAACAGCTGTGGACACAGGGTTGGACGTGTTGATTTCAGCTGTTGTTCGGAAATATTTAAAGAAATTAAACTTCTTTTAAAAAATGATTTATGGCATTCCAGTTGTATTAAACTGCACAGAAGTCATTTTTGACTCTTCTGCTCATAGCTGTGATGTTTCCATGGAGTCATCCTGGACAAGTTTTCTGCATTTCAGACAAAGTTTGAGGACATGCGTCAAGTCATTTGGAGACATTCTGGGGATGCGAGATCATTTTTGTTATGACTTGTTTTGAGCAAACTGATGAATTTTTTGACAAATATGTTTCTTGAGAGGAAACTCTGAACAGGCTTCATGTGGACTGAGACTCTGAATCTGAACACAAACAGAGCAGCAGCTGCTGTTTGAGGTGTCGCCCTCATCCATTGTTCTTCAGACATCCCCCAACACGCCGACAGTCAGCATGTCTGCCTTCGCATTCAGTCTCTGATCAAAGGAGGCGTCTCCTCGTCATCGCCGAAACTCTCATGTAAATGCTTCGGTCTGACTCTGAATAAAGACTCTGCGTTGAAAGTTCTGCTTTAAAGCTGCAGGAGTCTTTTTACCGACGGAGCTGCCCTTATCTCAGAAATGCAAACGCTGTCCTGACGGTGGCGCTGCTTCGTCCACAGCTACTAGAAACACAGCTTCACTCCGTCATTCTGGGGT
Organism: Stegastes partitus; assembly: GCF_000690725.1. NCBI lineage: Eukaryota > Metazoa > Chordata > Actinopteri > Pomacentridae > Stegastes > Stegastes partitus. Next base: position 433,045 of record NW_007577846.1, on the reverse strand, counting down.
TTTGACATCAGGTTTTGTTCAAGTTAAAACTCCTGCGTGAAGTGAAGCGGCTCGAGCGCTCAGGGTTTCTGGACGGAATCCGACAAACAGATTTCCTCCTTATCTGTTCTCGCTGCCAACTAGGTGATTCACACCTGTATGTGTGTGTGTGTGTGCGTGTGTGTGTGTGTGTGTGTGTGTGTGTACACATCTACCTTTGTGAGGACATCCAGGCTCGTCCTCAGAGCTTTTAAAGGCCTCTTCCAGGCTTCGGGATTGAGAATGAGGGTCCTCACAAAAACAAAAGCGTAACTCTGTGTCTGTGTGTGTGTGTGTGTGTGAGTGTGTGTGTGTGTGTGTGCGTGTGTGTGTGTGTGTGTGTGTGTGTGTGTGTGACGACGGTTGGCGGTAGCAGCAATAATCGCAGCCTTCGAGGACAGCTCAGACAAAACAACGCCATGTGAGCTATAACTGACTGATCGGTGGGATTAAACGGGCGAAGGTGGGAAAAAGTAACCGGACACCTTTAACTGTCAAATCAATCCACGTTTAAGGAGGATCTTCACGCTGAAAGCACCAGCGAATAAACTCCATCACCATCTGATAAACCCACAGAGTCCACCTCTGATGTCTGGAAGCTGTGCAGGTTTGTGACGTCAACCGGCTGAACATTGAGTCTGAAGGGCTGGTGCTCGGCCTCCATCGTGGCTCTGGAAGACGTCAACTCTCTAAAGCTGCATTCAGCTCGAAAATATTTCAGGATGATTCGATCTTATTGTTTTCTTATCAATGACAAATCTTGAGCTCAAATATTACTCGGAATAAAGTGGATCCAGCTTCACACCAATAAACCACAGAACCAGTGGACCAAACTCAGCAAACTTAACAGACACGAAGCAAAAAAAACAAACAAACACAAACCAAAAGAGAGGAAATGCAAATTAAAACAGAAGAAACACAAAACAAAAAATTTAAAAAATGAAACTTAAAGAAAATCATAAACCACAAGATGGGAAATGGAAAAACAAGCAAACAAATACACAAACAAACAAAAAAAAAACAAGCCAAAAAGCAACAAACTCATACAAAGACAACAAATGCAACTTAAAAATTAAGGCACACAAACTAGAAAATCTGAAACTCCAACCAAACGATGAGAAATGCAAACATAAACCAAAAAAACAACTAAATTATAAACCATTAAACAACAAATGCATCTAAAAAATAAGAAACACAAACCAAAAACATTTGAAAATTAAATTAAAAATTTAAAAAATAATATACAAAATGCTCACAATAAATAACAAATGCAAACCAAAAAATAGGAAATGCAGCTGAACAAATGTAAAATGTAAACCATAAAATTCGACATACATAGGAAAAAGAAACGCAAATCAAAAACAAGAAATGCAAGAAGAAGTAATGTGAACCACAGAACAACAAAACGAAAATAAACATAAACCAAAAGATTAGACATGCAAAAACAAAAAAAAAAGAAATGCAAACCTCAAGAAATAAAACTAATAAACTCGTACAAAAAAATAACAAATATAATTTGTCTTATATGAAAACCAAATAATTAGGAACATAAACTGGAAGGTTGAGAAAAATGAAACAGAAAATATGAAACGCCAACCAAAAAAAAAAAAAAAAGGAATGCAGACAAAAAAGAAACAATTGAAACAAAAGACAACAAATACAAACAAATAAAAAAATAAAAATAAATGCAAACCACAAAACACGAACCAAAAATACAAAATTAAACTAAAAAAATGACGAAATTCAAACCAACAAATAGGAAATGTAGAAATGTAACGATAAGTCATACGGCTGTATGAAAAAAAATTAGATTGAACATGAACCAAAAAATAAAAACCCAAAGAAATAGAAATGCAAATAAAATAACGAGAAACACAAACCCGGAAAGACGAAATGTAGAATCTACGAAAGATAAAAGAAATGCAAAGCGAAAAAGTGGCAGTTCGTGTTGATGGTTTTGTCGTCATCGCTTTGTGTTTTTGTGTTTTTGTGTTTTTGTTATCGTCGCTTTAAGCTCGCGTGACTCAGACTCTGATTCGATGGAAACACTTTGTCATCTGTGCAGTTTATTTTTTCTTAAATGAAGCTTTCTGAAAGTAGACGTGATGTTAATCTGGTTCCCTGATTAGGACGAAGAGCTGAAGTGTTACCAAAACAGACATTTTCTTTTTAAAAAAATTTGAGTTTCAGAGGAATTTCAGGAACTTTTCTGATGGAAAAATTGATTTCAGGACACAGCGGAAGTTTCACAATGTTTTAATTGTTGCGACAAACTGCTTAAACCAGACACATTTACAGTGAATTAAGAGTAAAGGTTTGGAAGGTGAGTACAATCATGAAACAGAGGTTTTAACGTAGCTCAGCTGAGGACATTAACAGTTTTTGCATAGTTTGAATGTGTTACATATTGTTGATATACAGAATTCTTCATGAGTTTTTGGCAAAAATTACATTTAAAAGCTCCAAAACAGCGGAAAAATGTCCCTTTACACTCAAACAATCAGAAACAAGTAAATGAAGCAACGTGCAAAAAAAAAAATCTGATGTTCACCGCCACAGAAAAATACCTTCCTGTTAGCGGGAAGACGATTAACTCGGCTGTTACGGCGAACATTCACCGAAAGTCCACCTTTTGGGTTTCCGTCTGATTTAGTTCAGTGATCCAGTTAGGACCAGTTCTGTCCCGTCATGTGGTATCCGGCCGGGTCGCAGAGCTGACACTGGTTCTGCTGGCCAGAGCTCCGGTTTTTGGCATCGATGAGAAGCAAAGGAGACTGGGAGTAATGGTTGACGATGTCGCCAACTGAAGGGAAAGACTGAAAACACAAAACACGGTAACCACATTCGATCATACTGCCCTCTAGAGACAAAACATAGTAACTACAGCTGATTACACTGCCCCCTAAAGGCACAACATAGTAACTACATCGATTATACTGCCCTCTAGAGACCAAACACAAGCCGTGTCTCATTATGCATACTTGTCCGTACTTGCGTTCTTGCGGACTTGTGAAACGTCATCAGTGGGAGACCAAGTACTGTCCCAATTCTAAGTACGCATCTGACCAAGTACAGATGAAATGCCGGGATGTGTTCTCGCTCCGCCCACATTATCAAGTCTGCATCAGACCGGACTTGTGTGGACTTCAGACAGACAAGTATCCCAGACCGCAAGTATTTTTTGTAAATACTATTGTTATTGTGACACAAACTCTACTTTTATGGTTATTTTAGGCGAGAAAGTAGTGGTATAAACGCCAAACGTTGTCATTTTGTCAAGATACAGCCTGCTTAAAATTTTGCTATGACAATTTCAGAGATGTGAGTGTCCCAGTTTGACAGCTGTGAAGGCGGTGAGCGCTCACAGTAGCCGAGAGCCGCCTGATGTCGGTAAGACTTTCTGAAGTCTGCCGCTGACGGCTCCGTAGCGGTGAAACTGGGATATACGTAGTTTAGCGTCACACTTTGTCCTCACAGTGTCATTTGTTCATTGCTCACAATCGATTTAAAAGAAATTAAAGTTAATGTTGGAATGTTATATTTTTTTTTAGTGTACGTCTGAATTATTCTCCTGCTTTCATCACCTGTAGTACAGCCTTGTTCTATTCTTATGACTGTGACTGTGCATTAACATGTAAGCAATGTTTTAATGGAGGCCAGCTGGTTAAACGTCCTCCTGACTGCTGGGAGACTCCTCAGAACATGAGCAGCTCCATCCTGGACCTTCTGACGGAGCATCTTCAGCAGCATGAGGCTGTTTCCAGCTCCACTGAAGAGCATCAGGAGGAGCACAACGTTTTTCATCTGTATATGTTTGTAAGAGACTTTTGTCCTGTTATAAAATAAAATCTTATAAAAAATTATCCTGTTTATTAATTGTTCTATTTATTATGTATAGTTCTTGTCTATTTAAGTATTAAAATTCTCAACTGTATTCCAAAGATGAATGGTCTGATATGAAGTACTGAAGCCACAATTACATTTTCCTCCAACATCTGACCTGTTGATCAGACACTGCTGTCAACTAATTAACGGCTTCAATAAAGATTGTATAACGACCTTAGAAACCTCAACATGTATACATATTTATATATATATATTAAAACGTAGTTCAGCAGAGCTGTGTTATTGTGTTAAATTCGATTTTGTTGTTTTTCACGTTAAAGATAATCAGAGTAGATGAGCCGATGTGGTGACGTCATCGAGTACGCTGCTGTCCCAGCTGCACATAAACGGCGATGCGCTGTCCCGTACTCACAAGTACGGACTTGCGTACTTGAGTATTGAGACATGGCCATAGAAACTACAGCTGATTATACTGCCCCCTAAAGACAAAACATATTAACTACATCTGGTCGTACTACATCTGGAGGCAAAACATAGTAACTACAGCTGACTATACTGCCCTCAAGAGGCAAAATACAGTTACTACATCCAATTATGCTGCTATGCTATTATGCTAGTTAGTACATTCAAGGAACATTAATGTGAATGCATATGGCGTCATGCTTACCTCCTGGACTTTGAGTCCAGTTCCCAGCTGGAACTGCTGGTTCTGCTGCCTGATCTGGATGTTGTAGACTTTGTCCTGGTAGAAGACCATCAGGGTGAAGGGCTGGTTGGCCTGCTGCTTGGTGCTGTCCCTCACCAGGTACGCCCCGTCCTCAACAGAGACAGGGACAGACGTGTAAAACTACTGCTGACACCAGCTAAAATAATCTTTTATACTTCTGCTCCACTCGGGTGGGAATAATCTTTAATACACTGCATTTATTTACCAGCATGAACCACTGAATATGGTGTAATATTTACATTTAACAACATTATACTGACAGTTATCCGATACTTTTATTAAAAAAATACAGGACTTTAACTCCAAGTTAAGTTACTAAAAAAATAAGATATTTTCAGACTTCTTGCACAAGCAGTAACTTAAATTTTACCATCAAAGGAAAGCAAACTGCCCTGTTTATCTGCAGTGTTTTGGTTACCTTGCGGACTCGTTTCAGACATCCTTCAGCCTGACCCCGGGTCACTTTACCCACATACCAGCGAGGGTCCAGCTCCTACACACACATAAACAACAACAACAATCATAATTTCTGAGTTTATGTGGGTTTCAGCGGACACAAACACAAAGACAACAGCCCCACCTGCTGTTCAGACTCAAGAATGACCAAAGAAACACAATTTAGCTGGTTGCGTTTGCAGTACTTCTGCTACTACCACAAATAATTACTATAATAATGATAACAATAACAGCCCAAGGCCTTTTTTCCCTTTTGCATCACTTCTCACAGCTTTTTGATAATATTAGCACTGTTTTATCTCTAATGTGTCAAAGTTTGTGTCTTATTATTGTTTATATCTTATATTACAGTTGGCTATTTTATTCTGTTTGTATTTTATATTGTTCTAATTGTCTGATTTGTATTTGTCTTGTTGCATCCTGACATGTTTTGAAAAGCACTTTGTGACTCTTTTTAAAAAAACACTGTATTGATGAACTTGATAATATTAATATTATTAGTCTCACCTGCTTCAACAGGCTTGAGTGACACAATAACAGCAGTAATAATAATAATTTATACAGCAGATTTAACATATACAATGCAGCACAAATGTTAGACATTAAAAACAACAATAACATTACAGAAAGACTAAACTACTTTAGTCCTAAATATTACATTTTTGTCATTAATCTGACTTTTTCATGTCCGTATTGGGCAAAAAAAGGTCAAAAAAGTGTGACAGATTCTTGACAAATTTATACACAAGCTGTGATCCAAATGAATCTGCTCAGGACAGTTTGTTGGTGCTGTGTGTGTTGTTGTGTTACCTTTGCTGCTGTGGGTAGAGGTGGACGAAATGACGGTCTGTCCCCTGCAAACACACACAGTCACGTTTCCATCACTTACATTCATTCACTGGAGACATGAACAAGCAAACCCTTCAACCAAACCTCATCCTAAAAGGCAGGTTCATTGTTTTTTTATAGCCTGCGTTTGTTTTACAAGAAGGTAAAAGTCAAGCTGCAACAATTTGTCAGTTGAAAGACTAATCAGCAAGATTAATAACTTCCATCACTTTTTAGTGCACAAATATCAAATGCTTGTGTTCATAAATTAGATTTGTTTCAGTTCTGGACTGTTGGCTGAAGAAACCAAGCAGGATGTCACTCTGGGCTCTGTTATCACATTAACCAATACAGTATTAGGAGTTTAACTGATAGTAATTATGATAGATGCAGCCCTAATTAAAAGCAGCACAACTGTCTGTGAGCAGCTCCTTTTTTCGTTTATTATGAATGTTAAGACATTTATTACTGTGATATTGAAGGAATTTTAAAAACAGTGAAAAACAGTGAGATTCTCAGGCAGCTTCTGCACTGCGTGTTCTCTCTCATTTTTAAGTGGATTTCTGGAGGTTTTTTTGTGATGGACGTTAGAGATAATGATATTCTCAGAAAGCGGAAGTCAATTAAGTCCGAACATACATCTTTCATGTGTGAGTTCAGGTCTGACTGAGTTCTGTTAAGATCCAGTCAAAACGTGGAATTAAAGTGCAAGGAGCAACATCAATTCAGTGAGAAGACGAGAATCTTTTCCAAAGTAGTTAACTATTTAGTGTTTGTGTTGCTGTCTACTTACCGGAGGGCAGTTTGTGTGGCAGAGAGCTTCTAGAGTGAACAAACAGAACAAGCAGATTATTCACTGTACGTATCTTCGTACGTCACTTATCAAATTCAGCTTTGGTGCTGCCTAAATTCTGGTTGTCTGGGGGAAGAAAACAGCAAATAACCTGCAAAAAACTTCATCAGCGAACTACTTAACCCTCCTATTATCTCTGGGGTCAATGTGACCCCATTTAATGTTTAACATCTCTAAATAAGTCATTGACATAATTTTTTCAGTTTTATTTTATGGGCTATTTACACATAAACTTGGGTAACAATTTTAATTATGATATTTTCTGGAAGTTTAAATTGCTAGGGTCAAATTGAACCCAAGAATAAAATGTCAGTAAATTTGAAGGTAATCGAAGAGTTAAAATGTTTAAACTGTTACTGCGTGGTGTGCCTCAGGGCTCCATTCTCGGACCACCGTTATTTGTTTTTTGTCACTTGATATTCATTCTCATCCACTGATTGAATTGGTTTCCAGGAATATTTGAACTTAAGGTGATTCAGTTGCTCATGTGGAGTAATTAAAAGCAGATTGACTGTCACTGATGTAAAAATTCAGCTTGGATCTTACATGAGAATAATGAAAAGTTATAGCAGTCAAACACCTCTTACTAATAATAACGGACTGAGATAAGGAGAACAACATATTACATCAGTACTGGTGTTATTATTATTACTATTACTCACATTCTTTAGTATCTCCTGATTTATTATGTGGCGATATTGTTAAAGCAAGGACATTTTCCATCACAAATATTATTTAAATTACAACACATTATTTGCATTTTTAAAATATCTGCTTATATATAAAAGTTAAAGCTGAAGGAGAGATACCTTCCACATCATTTCATGCGTTCATTTTAAATCTAACTCCCAGATTTGCTCAACTAGTGACAAAAATAAATAAATAAATAAAAAATCAAGTTGCTAGTTTACATACCTGTCTTCTGGACGTGAGTGGGGAGGTCCAGGGCGGGGGGGAAGGCTTTTACTGCTGAAGGCGGAGGTGTTGTGTCTAGAACCTGGAAGAGAGAATCACAGTGACAGCATTTATCCAATACATTTACAAATACTATTTAATTTGGAGCACACTGCCTCTGTTCAGGTTTATTAACAGACATTGTGATTTACGGTAACATATTTTTGAAATTATATGATGATCAATTTTAAAACAGAGAAAATGAAATGAAAAGTTAAAATAATCAGAAGAAATCTCACCTTCATCGGGTGTTTGCTGAAGAGGAAGGAGAAGAAAAAAGTCAGAATTCAAGCAAACAATTAAGATCTTGAAGAAAAATATTTGACGACAACAATTCAGACGACAACACAAAATCTGCCTTCATGGGTCTTTCCAGTATTTGTAAAACACACAACTTATTTCATGCTTTATACTTGTTTTGCTCATATCTTCAATGTTATTTTACTATTTAAATCTTTGTTTTCATGTATATCTTACATTATATGTAAAGCGTGCTGGATTACTTGTTTTTTTTTGTTTTTTTTTAAACTTCCAAACTTACTTTATTTTTGGGGTCGAAGGCTTTTATGAGTTTGCGTAATTTCAGCTTTTTCTAATATAATATAAAATGTGTGTTTGCATACATGTCTGTCCTGGTGCAGATATTATGTTATTGTGACTTTTACACAGTTAGAGCTGCAACAATTATAATATTTTCTGTTTTTTTTTTCTTTCCTCCTGTATGACTGTAAATTGAACATCTTTGGACAAAACAAGACATTTACCAGTGACAGTTTACAGTTTTCACCATTTGCTGACATTTTATAAACCAAACAATTAATCCATTAATGGAGAAAACAATCTTCAGATTTATAAGTTGTAAAAACAGTTGTCAGTTGAAGCCTTATTTATAATGAGAAAAAAGAAGAAGTAGCCACAAACCTCCCGCCTTCCATCAAACCTGTTGGACCAAACCACAAAAGAGTCGGATTAACATTTACTAGCTCGACTGAACCGAAGAAAAACAAAGATGACAACAATCACACACTAGAATTAAAGTTGTTAAATTCAAACACTGACATACCAAACTAACTCCACAAGAGTAATTTATTCAATTCAGTTCAGTTCAGTTATATTTATAGTGAGAGATGATTCATTGGAGGACCTGTTGGGCGAAGGCCTGGCGGAGGAGGCACTCCTGCCGATGGGTTTTCCAGACGGAACAAGAGGTTTGTGCCAGCTGGGAGCATCTGTGGCATCAGAATGAGGCCTGAACGCACAAACACACACATGTAACTGTATACAATCAAATAGAAGAGTTTTAGGACCAAATAAAACAACATTAAGTAACTGTTTTCACCAACACACCAGTTAAACAATTATTAAATAGCAAGGATGCAAACGCAGTGTACTTTTTGTCGTTTGTAGTTAAAATGCTCATATCAGTGTGTGTAAGTGTGAGTACAAACCTCCGGGATTGTGAGTCCGGCGGCTAGAAACAGAAAAAAAAACAATAAAAACCAAACGTTAACAAGACGAAATAGTTAAATGGAAGTTGTTGGTGGTGGTGCAATGGTGGAGTTCCTCAAGGTTCAAGTCTGGGTCCCTTTTTGTTCCCCAAAAACATGTAACGGAATTATATTTACAAGAATTGAATCCATAACTGCTCTGTGTGATCGCTAGAGTTACGCTATTATTGAAATTGTAAAAATAAGAAAAATCTGCATTTTTTTCCCAACTTTCTGAGAGAAACTCGTCATGCGTGACTTGGACTCCATTTATCAGTCAGAAACTGAAACAACAAAAAGCAACATCAGATTTTCAACTTTCCATCAGAAAAATGAACTAAATCTCAGCTTAACATTGTCACGTCGACAAGTTCACTTTATTCTATGTCTCCCTTTAAAAAAAAAAAAAAAAAAGGCCAAAATAAAGCATTGGAAGTCACCAGATTCTGTAAAAAGATAAATAAATCTGCACTCCTCAGTGCAACTGTGAAGCCATTTGTGATTCAGCTGCAACCAACAGTCATTTTTTGCAAAACAAACAAAGAAAATCAGCCTCATGGCCTTCTAACTGTGTCATACTGGCATTTCTGGCATTCTGAGGCATTTCTGAGCTCACTCTGCTTCCATCCATGGTTGTATTGTTTCAGTAGAGGTGCAGGACTTTATAGTGCAGTGAAAATTAAACCCGCAGTGAGGAAAAATGTGCCAAAAGTCAAAATATATGCCCAGAAACTTCTTAAAGTGGTTTCTGGATGATTAAATACAGTTTATTGAAAGGAAACTTACTGCTACCAATGTGTTGCGATGCGGTCCTGTAAAGAAAAGACAACAATTAGATTAATACCCGGACATCAGTGACAGATCAATTCTGTGTATTTATCACATTATCACATGTATTTATTTATTTTTTTAAGGAAGCCGGCTGCTGCTGCTCCAATGAAAACTATGAAAAACAACACAGACAATAAAGTCGCTAAAACAGCATGAAAGATATAAAGGTGACAGAGAAGAAATTGAACTAAAAACTGGACGCTAAACCATTTTCTGTTTCTTCCTTTGTTTTCTCGCAGCTCCGAGATGAGCCACTAGATGGGACTAGTCTTTTATTTATGCATTATAATAATAATAGTCACAACAAAACTGACTAAAACTGAGATTTTGAAGGTTTCCTGAACATGCAAAAACTGTAGACCATTTCAGGTCTGTCGTATGTGAAAAACAATACACAGAACGATTTAATAAAATGTGAAGAAAAACAGTGGGTCACTTGGCGATAGTGGGTCCTGGGTTTGGTTTGTTACCTCTGATAGGGGACGGGTTGGATCCTGAATCTCTGCCTGGCTTGTTGACTGGCTTGTTGCCTGATTTGTTGTTGCTTGGTTTGTCTGTGCGGATGACTGGCGGCGGCACCCCAGGAGGAACTAAACACAAACACCAGCTTTTAGCGTTACAACCAGAGAACTGTGCAGGCTGTCGTATATGTGACCCACCTGCACGAAATCAGTCGCATTGTGCCCGAATTACGTTAACACGCTATAAAATATTGATTTTGGGTTTATTACTTAGATTGGTCCATTTAGTTGTTTTCTACATGTGGGTAACATATAATATTACACTCCATGTCACTGTCAAATATTGTCAGACGCAAATGGACTGCACTTACATTTGTGTTCAAAATAATAGCAGTGTTTTTAAAACGTGAATAAAGCTCAAAATCCTTCTAATATTTTTATTTGCATTCACTGGGAACACTGCACATTATGTTTTACATCAAAACATGAAGAAAAATGCATCAATATTCTAATTACTTTACAGAAAATGAAGGAAAAAATGCTATTGGGCTGTGCAGGTACAATGAAATCTCAAGACTATCAAGGTGTTCTAGAGAGAAATGTGCTGCCCAGCGTCAGAAAGCTTGGTCTCAGTCTAAGGTCATGGGTCTGGCAACAGGATAATGACCCAAAACACACACAGCTAAAAACACTCAAGAATGGCTCAGAGGAAAACACTGGATTATTCTGAAGTGGCTTCTATGAGTCCTGATCTAAATCCTATTGAACATCTGTGGAAGGAGCTGAAACATGGCGTCTGGAGAAGGCACCCTTCAAACCTGAGACAACTGGAGCAGTCTGCTCATGAGGAGTGGACCAGAACACCTGCTGAGAGGTGCACAAGTCTCACTGACAGTTACAGAAATGGTTTGATTGCAGTGATCACCTCAAAAGGTTGATAACAAAATATTAAGTTCAGGGTACCATCATTTTTGTCCAGGCCTGTTTCATGAGTTGATTTTTTAAAATAATTCTGTTGAACCAAAAGCAATGTCTGATTTTCATTGGTTCATTTTCACAGAATTTTTATTTATTATTACTTTTGTCAGATCCAAGTTATTTCTGTGACCGTTGTGGGTTTTTCTTTCATTAACCGAGGGCTACCAACTATTTTGTCCACGTGTATATCTGTGACCTGCGGCTGTTTGCGGCGTTTAATGGATGTTCAGACAAACATCTCTGGATCACTGTGATACTGAAGGAAACTTCTCAGGCAGCTTCTGCAGCAGAAACTTTCTCTGATTTCTAAGTGGATTTTTGGAAGGCTCACTGTGATGGACGTCAGAGTCGATGACATCTTCAGAAAGCTGAAGTCGTACCGTATCCGAGCATATATGTTTAATGTGTTTGAGCTGAGATGTGGCTGAGTTACTGTCTCTGAGAAATCGGACAATTTCTGATCGTTTCAATGTTTCAGTGTAATTAGTCCGGATGACCACACATGTTTGGGTTGCCACTGGTTACTCACAATTTCCTGCTGTTCGTACAATAGGGGAGTGGTCTCTCCTGGAAGCCGACTCTCCAGGCTGCACAATGACACGAAAGATCCAACACATAAATTTTAAAGAATCATCCTGCTGTATTTCCCATTGACCCTCTAAATCACAAAACTCGACAGCGGTTGGAAACACACTGCTAAAAATTATACCAACACAAGATTTTCAACTTTCCATCACAAAGCTTAACCAAATTGCACCTTAAAATCATGGCATTCCATCAAAATCATTTTAGTCCACGTTTCTCATTTTAAAATTCACCAAAAATAAACTGCTTCTGGAAAACAAAAAATTCATTCATTAGTGATTCAACTGCACCCAACAGTCGTGCTGCAACAATTCAGGGACCGTTCGGCTGAACTGCAGGCAGTGTTTCACACAGAGGAAACAAGAATGGAAGCTAATTTAAAATGTTTTTAAAAAAATTTACGTGAACTATTTTGTGTTTTCCGTCTGACACAGAAATTAACGGACATCGAGCTAACTGCATTAGCTGCACGTTCGTCCACAAATAATTCACAGTTAATTCACAAAGTTTGCCGGCTGTGAATGAAGCCTGGTGGCGCCCCCCTGTGGTGGATGTTTTACGATGAGTTTAACCAACTCACCATGCGGGGCGACAAGGTGGAGGGAGAGGGGCGGGGACACGGGGCAGGAGGCAGGCCTCTCTCCCGGTTATCTGCACACATATGACAGGAGAATCCACATTAAACCGCAATTAACAAAAGTCACATGTGTGTTTTCCTGCCTCATCATCATGACATCTGTGTCTACACCATCTGTCAGGAAACGTTCCACAATGTTGGGTAACATTACCGACAAGTTGTGGTCTTTTTTTTTCTTTTTAAAGAAAATGCATGTTTTCATGTCCAGTAATGTTCCTATAATGTTAGTATAATGTTTTACTGTCAAGAGCACAGATTATATTCCAGGATGACAAAGGAGGAACCAATATTCAAAAAATGTTTTCCACATGTTTCTACAATGAAAACAAAGGACAGATGTTCTCAATGTAACATTTAAGAAACACTTTCAAGATTTTACTGAGACTTAAATCACAGAACGATCTGATAAGTCGCTCCTGTAGTATGATATATTAACAAAGGTGGAACATTCTGCCTGCAATGTTCTGAAGATGTTTTGGGGATGTTGTTGAAGGAACACATTATGGGATCTATAAACACTCCCACAGCACTGCTTTGATAACAAAGGAAGAACGTTCTCGGTGTAATATTCAGTTTTGAGAACGTTGAGGCACAACAGTCTAACAGCGTTGGTAGCAATTTAACTCAGAGATTTTCTGGTCTCAACTTGGGTTTGAGGGTCTTGACTTGGGATTGCTGATGGTAACTTGGGACTTGTAGGGCTTGACTAAGGACTTGACTTTCTTGATACCAGTCTTGACTCAGGACTTGACATAGGACTTAACTCAGGACTTGACAGTCTTGGGTCTTTCTGGTCTCGCCTCAGTTTTGACTGTTTTGACTAGGGACTTGCTGGTCTTGAATCAGGTCAGGACAGTATTTACTTTGCACTTTGATTTTGTTGGTATCAACTCAGGTCTTCCTAGTCTTGAAACCAGACTTGACTTGGGTCTTGTTGGTCTCAACTCACATCTGGACTTCAGACTTGTTGGCATCACCTCAGATCTTGAGAGTCTTGATCGAGAAGTTCACTTCAGCCTTGTTGGTCTTGACTCAGGTCTTGACTTTCTTGATTCAGGACTTGACAGTCTTGATTCAGGACCTGACTTGGCACTTTTTAGTCTTGACTCAGGACTCGATGTGGGTCTTTCTGGTCTCGCCTCAGTTTCAACTGTTTTGACTTGGCATGTGTTGGTCTTGAATCAGGTCATGACAGTCTTTACTTCGCACTTTGATTTCGTCGGTATCGACTTGGTCTTGATATAGGACTTGACTTCTGTCTTGTTGATCTCGACTCAGATCGGGACTTCAGATTTGTTGTCTTTACCTTGGATCTTGAAACTCTTGATTGAGGAGTTCACTTTGGACTTGTTGGTCTTGAATCAGGTCTTGATGTGGGTCTTTCTAGTCGTGACTTAGTTTTGACTGTTCTGACTTGGGACATGTTGGTCTTGAATCAGGTCTGGACAGTCTTTATTTAGCACCTAATTTGGGTTTTGTTGGTATCTACTCTTGTCTTGCAGGTCTCAACTCAGATCTGGACTTCAGACTTGTTGGCTTTACCTCAGATCTAGGGAGTCTTGATTGAGGACTTTACTTCAGACTTGTTGGTCTTAACTTAGGTTGTGAATAGAGACTTTAGTTTTTAGTTATCCTTCCCTTAAGAAGAACATTATGGGAATTAAGAGAAAACTTCTTGCTGAAAACAGTAGAACTTTGCAGAACTTTCTCAGAACGTTTTTGGAGAAAATATAATTCTAGCTGAGTGTTTTATTGCAATTAATATCATGGTAGTGGTGTGGCTGCTGTGGTACCGATGTAGTCGCCATCCCCGATGGGCAGCGGGGAGCACAGCGAGGCAGCCAGGTCCTCTTGAGGTTCAGAGGGAGGAGGCTCGTAGTCGTTGGCCGGGTCCACGTCGTCGTTCGGGGACTCGTAATCTCCGCCGCTGCCCTCCTCGTCTCCGCTGCATGGACTCTCGTAGTCATTGTCGCAGTCGTCCTGACAGAGGAAACGGAAAAACAGGTTGAGCCTGCATCACTGCAGCCAGCGATTGTCCTGAAACCTGATTTAGTTCCAACAATAGTTTTATTTATTTAGTAGAGAAACACTAAAAAAAAAGAAAGAAAAAAGGTTGAGTCAAGTTTTTTAATTTAATTCTAAATTTCTGTCTTTTAATCATCTGTGAATAGTCAGTTAGAATCAATTAGAAATAATCATTTTGGGGAAAGGAAATTAATGTAGCCACATAAAGAATAAATAAGCACATGAGAAAATTATTAATTTGTTTTTTTGTTTATTTATTTATTTACATGTTTGTTTCATTTAGTTGATAAAAGTTAAAAAAATAGTTGAGTCTGGTTTCTAATTTAATTCTTAATTTTGGTTTTCTCATTTTGATTAGTCACCATATTTGCTGCATTTTTTTTACTAAATGTCACCATTAAATTTTGTTGTTTTTTCTTTTACCGTATTGTTTATTTTTAGAGATTGTTCTGTTCATTAAATACACCCAAAAACATAGAAACAAAATAAATAATAAATAGAAGTGTATATATATATATATACTTATGTATATTTTAAAGTATGACTACAATAATAAAATGATTCATTAAAAAAATTAAATCCAATTTATCAGTAATAATACACTATGTTTGGGGAAAAAAATCATTTAGCCAAATAAAGAATACATAAATATATAAGCAAATTTCAATGCATTTTTATGTTTATTTATTTACACACTTGTTTCTACTCTGTTCATCATTTTGTTCATTTACAAGTTAAAATTATATATTTTTTTATTTATCACCACATTTATTTAAGTAAACATGCATTCATTGATTTATTTCCACCGTTTCATGAAAATAGACAAATGTAGAAATTACTAAATACAAGTGGATGAAACAGATATAAATG